>NW_006238906.1:47313-69972 GCF_000375325.1 Capsella rubella | reverse complement strand
GTCACAAGTCGATTCCTCTTTGATTAGCAAAATATAGAAGGTTACTTATTCATATTATAGAGTTTTGTTGTGAAAATGTTAATTTCTCTTTTAGCTTGTATGTTAATTAGAGTTAGATAGGAAAACCATTTCTACAACTAAAAACATGTGTAATATGTTTTTTTCTCTTCTGATTGCAGTAGCTCATAAGCACATTGAGTTTATCAAGAATGGAATTGCTATTGTCGTTCCATAAGGTGAGTTGGTAACATAGTGTTTTGAGTGCCCCACAGTTGCTTATTACTGTGACAATCCCTACTATAATAAAATAGAAGTACAAGTGCACTTCCGGGTCGGGTCAAAAACAGGAAAATAACCCGACTTCATCAATTGATCTTTTTATTAATTCCAGCGTTTTTGTGTTGGGCCTTTATTGCGAATCATTTTGGCATCCTTTAATTGTTATCTAATAAGTCTCAAAAAGGGTAAAGCCCAGAGAAAATTACCATCGTGTATCCAGCCTAGAATAGATACTAAATCAGAATATTCTCCATTTTGCACATCGTAATCAATCCAACGCAAATTGTGCCCAATCACTGTTTAGATTGAGCAATCGAATAATATGGTTATTTAATGGTATTTCCTACAATTACAAAACAATATATTCTAATCGACATAAAATTTAAGTAAATAAATATTCATAATATCTTAGAAATAACTAATTACTCTTTTTTTTTTTTGTAAACCAACTAATTACTCATTCTTTGGGACATTTTGGCAATATCCCTACTATAGTAAAAGAGAAATACACAAGCTTCTCGGTCGGGTTTTGTAAAGAAATTAGCCTGAAATTTTTAATTGGATACCTTAAAATCGGATATTTAATTGGGTTTGGATATAAAATCAGATACTTCCCCTGCAGATTATATTATTTCCAAATCCAAATTCGGGTTTCCTAATATTACTCTAACTAATTAAAAAAAATTGTTATTCTCCTTTCATCTTAACTTGATCTTATTTTTAATTTATTATATTAAAATATATAATACAAATGTATAATAAAAATTAACATTTTATTTTACATATGTTGCAATTTAAAATTTTCAAAGCGGGCATATATTACTCAATAGACAAAAATAAAGTGCATGTACAACGTCCCACATCGGCTAAAATTTTTTGGCAATAGTTCAGATCATTTTAAATAAGACCAACATGCTTTGAACTACGATGAACAGTAAACTTGATTTATCATGCATCCAAATTTAAAAGTTTTATTTGGTATAAACCGGTTCTAAGTTTGAGCAAATTATTTTTTTAAGAGCTTCAAAATATCATAATAGTTAAATTTTAAAATGTGTAAAATATTATTAATATTAAAAAATTTAAATATTATAAATATTAACTGATAAGTTTGCAACGGGTCAGAACATATATTAAAATCATTGATAATTTTGCAACGGGTCAGAATATAATACACACCTCTTAAGTTTTACAACTAAATACTTTGTAATACCAAATCTTACATATATATGATTTCAAATTATATGGAAAATTATTCACTTTTAGTGAACACTTATTATTAAAACCAATATTAGTTATGTACCCACCAAAATTTAAACTATATGGATTAAATAAAACAGAATAATTATCCCCATTCCCAATTGCAACTATTTAATAAATAATATTTATTTATCATGAAAAATTGTCAACAAAACTAAAAAAATTTCACATTAGAAAAATGTTTTCGTTAATAAAAAAAAAATCAGTCGAAACTTTTCCCCCGCGCTGTAGCGCGGGTCCGACTCTAGTTTTATTAATAACATTAAACAATTTAGCTAACCGTTGTAGGATAAGAGACGTGTGCAAACCCAATAAATCTATCTGAACAATAAAGTTTACCCATTTCAATTGCTATAACAAAGTAAAACAAAATGTTAGAATTAGGATAAGTGAAAATGGATATTGTGACAGTCCTAAACAATTATAAAATGTTGATAAAATAACTAGATTCTTTTTAACATGATTTATTATAACCATCATTAGAGTATGATTTTAAATGTATTAGATACTACTTGTGGATTGTTTGTAGATCCTGGATTTGAGAATTTGGATTACAGAATGATCAATTGCTCTTGATAGTATCTTCATCAAGCAAAACACTAACTTAATATAAATTGACAGCTCAATTTAAACTTCATAACATTTATAATAAGATAAGTTAGAATATGCTTACTTTTTCCTAAAATGGTAACTTTTGGAATTTCTGAATCAAAGGTAACTTAAGAACACTTTGTTTTTTTTTCAATTGACAACACCTTTTCCATTAGTAATTTTGAACCTATGAAACAGAACTCATTACATGCAGATTAAGGCCTTGAATGGCATGCAGATTTTAGACTAGTTTTTAGTTTTTGATTCTAAAAAACCAAAAAATGAGCCAATCATAATTTTAGCAAAATAGATTTCCTAAAATTTAGGAAAATCAGATTTTAGGAGATTTTACTACTTCCTTCATAAAATCCAAAAACCAATTTTTATGGTTTTCTACAAAATATAATGTGGTTCTTTTTTATTTATTTTTTATATTATTTTTTTTTTCAAAATTATTCAAAAAGTAAAATCTACAGAAAAATTCAAAAACTAAAAAAAAAAACCATAAACCAAAAACTAAAAGTTAAAACCCATTTAAAAACTACAAAACATTCATGGCCTAAAAAAAAATACTCATTCGTTTTAAAAAGTTTTTAAAACGACTATTTGTTTAAAGGTTTGATGAAGAACTTACTGTTCATCTTCTATAATCATTTGCAGTGTGTCTCTGGATATTGTGAGAGTCCTAAACAATTATGAAATGTTGACATGATTTATTATAAACATAAGTAGAGTATGATTTTTAAATGTATTAGATGCAATATAAATAGCTACTTACCACTCCCGTCCAAAAAAAAAAGAGATACTTACCACTTCTTGATTGTTTGTATATCCTGGATTTGAGAATTTCGATTTCAGAATCAATTGCTCTTGGTAGTATCTTCATTTGTGAGTGCCTGGCAAAGCACTAACTTAATATTATTTGACAGATCAATTTAAACTTCATAACAATTATAATGAGATAAGTTAAAATAAGCTTACTTTTGCCTAATCTTGTATGTTTTGGAATTTCTGAATCAAAGATAACTTGAGAACACCTTCTCCACTAGTATTTTGAACCTAAATAAATGAAAACAAAACTCATTACATACAGATAAAAACAAAACTCATTCAATTTAAAAAGCTTTTAAAATGACTATTTGTTTAAAGGTTTGATGAAAAACTTACAGTTCATATTCTATAATCATTTGCAGTGACTGTCCAAATCGATCCTAGTAACCAAATTGATTTTTTTTAATCTCCTCTCCTCTCAACTATGGCGATGCGACAAGCCAGAGCTTATTCTTCCCCTCCTTCTTCGGGTTACTTCGCACGACGTCACTTTAATGTAAATAGTATTTTCTCTCTCTCTTTCTTCTTCTTTTTTTTTCTTTCTTTCTTTCACGATTTAGGTTCTAATCCGGTCATCAAGTGATTTTTTTGGAGAAACCAACCAGTGCTTTATCGAACGTGATTTTGCAATTTTCTCCGAGTTTTTGTGTTGTGGTGAATCACATGTATATATATATGCTTTTTTCGTTTCTTTTGGTGGGTTATATGGTTCTTCTGATTCCGTGCGTGATGAATGAGATTTTTTAGATCTTTGGCCGTAAAATTGAGTGCATACAATGTTGATTTTGTAGAACTCAGTTTTAATGTGATATGATCATATATGTGCATGACTAAAACGTGTGACTTAAATTAAGAAAGCACGACTGTCGTTTCTGATTAGGCCAGCTAAATTTTCCATTATGGAACCCAAAGACATCCGGCTCTTTCTAGAATTATTAAACGGCATGATGTTTGAGTTTGTTCTCTTATTGTGCTTCTTAACGGGCCTATAATCGTTGGGCTCTTTCTATTTTAAATAGCTTCCTTAACTAGCTTTATGAAACATGCATCTTCTAGTGATAGCAAAAATATTGTTGGAGTTTATTACAAGGCCAACGAATACGCTACCAAGAACCCTAACTTCCTTGGCTGCGTTGAGAATGCATTAGGAATCCGCGACTGGCTTGAATCACAAGGACATCAGTACATTGTCACTGATGACAAAGAAGGCCCTAACTGCAGTAAGTATTCACTCATTCAAAAATCCTGGTTCTGTTTTTATATATTGCATATTTGCATAAACTATTAATGTAAATATATGGTTCTTTTGATGCCAGTCTTTTACTTATAAATGACAGAACTTGAGAAAATTATCTGGATCTTCATGTCCTAATATCCACTCCTTTCCACCCGGCTTATGTGAATGCTGAAAGAATCAAGAAAGCGAAGAACATGAAGCTTCTTCTCGCTACTGGTATTGGCTCGGATCACATTGATCTCCAGGCAGCTGCAGCTGTATGCCTGACTGTGGCTGAAGTCATGGGAAGCAACGTGGTCTCAGTAGCAGAAGATGAGCTCATGAGAATCCTTATCCTCATGAGAAACTTTGTACTACGTCGTCAATGGCGAGTGGGACGTCGCCAACATTTCGTACAGAGCTTATGATGTGGAAAGGAAGACCATAGGAACTGTATGAGCTGGAAGAATCGGAAAGCTTTTGCTACAACGCTTGAAACCATTCGGGTGTAACTTGCTGTACCATGACCGGCTTCAAATGGCACCTGAGATGGAGAAAGAGATTGGAGCTAAGTACGATGAGGATATGCATGAAATGCTCTCTCAATGCGACATTGTAGTCATCAACATGCCACTCACGGAGAAGACACGGTACGTCGCTAATTTCACAAACAATAGAGATGAACACTAACAAGACTTGTTGTCTGAGATTTGACAATTAAGTTTTTGTTTATCATACAAAGGATTGTTCAAGAGAGAGCTGATAAGGAAAATGAAGAAAGGTGTTTTGATAGTGAACAACGCAAGAGGAGCCATCATGGAGAGCCAAGCGGTGGTGGAGGCTATGGAGAATGGACACATTGGAGGGTACAACGGAGATGTGTGGGACCCACAACCAGCTCCTAAGGACCACCCATGGCGTTACATGCCTAACCAAGCCATGACCCCTCACATCTCCGGCACCACTATTGACGCTCAGGTAATGTTATTTTTTCCTTTTTAACATTAACATATAAACAAATCAAAATATGTTGTGTTATCCAATTGTTTATTAGTAGCTTTCTTTAATATGCATATCACTTGGTCATTTGGAAAGACATGTTGGAGAGGTACTTCAAGGGAGAGGACTACCCTGCTCAGAATTACATCTTCAAGGACGGTGAACTTGCTCCTCAGTACAGGGAAGGTTTTGATGAGGTTGACGGTGGAAGATAAATGAAAGGAAGTATTAATGTGAAATAAATAAAGACATGAAGTGAAGTATCATGTAAATATTGATATAAAGTATGGTTTGAAGTAAAGTATTGATGTGAATTATGGTGTGAAGTAAAGAATGTGTAATAAGTGTGAAGAAAGTAATATGCTATGTAATATTTTTTAAGTCATGTACTATAAATACCAAGCTTGGTGAGGCTTGTTCATGATAAGCTTGAGTGTTTAAAATCCTAAGAGTTCTAAGAGTCCATTGTATTCTCTTGAGTGTGTTCTTGTATAATAAAAGCTTTCTCTTATATATATATATATTATCTTCTGCAACTCTTAATCTCTTTCATATATTTGTTTCCTATATTTTGATCACATTAAACCTCCTACGTGGTTGTGCCTACTATGTGACTGTAAGTTTGGTATCAAAGCCATGGCAGTCTAAGCTTTGACTCTTCGATATCTAAGAGGTAGTATGCCATAACGTTGTTTTCTATTATATGCTTTACATAGAGAGTATGCTATGTGGTTGCCATTTTTTATGGATCCTCCACATCAGAAATCTTGCTAAGTTTGAATAAAAGATTTGAAGAAAAGATCTCTGAGGTTATAATGCTCGAAGTACCTTGAGGCTTATTTTGATGAGAGGTTTTTGTCTCGGTTTGCGTAGCTAGTGCCTCATGATCATTTTCTTTATGTTCTTAGCGCTTAATAGTCCCATGAAAACAACTTATGGATTGTTACTACTTTGAAGACTGAGAAGAAGTTTATAGCATTATGTCTTGGTTTCTGGTTTCTTTATATATTATGGAAAACACGTCAACTTTGTCCAAAAATCCTTCTTTTCGAAAATCCACCTCTAAAAAAGTAGATTATTTATATGAAATAGAGTACATGAGTGATGACAGTAAAGTTCCTATTACCCAACTTCCTTTGCTTAATCCTTACAAAGCCTTCTCAAAGCCGAATTCTACTTTCCCTAAAGTTATCAGTCAAGTGTTTGTGCCTAACAAACATATTACAAAAGAACTCGTTCTAGCCTCTCCTCTAGAAAAGTTTTTGGTTCCTGCAACAGAAGCGGAGCAAATGGTTCCTCTCTGTCTTAACGAAGGAATGATACATCATTGGCGAAGTCTTGGCTATACACATCTTCACTATGGAGCAATACGCCTAGCATTAACTCTTAATGGAACAAAAGGCTTACCGGTAGTGGCAAGGGTCGCTCTCCTCGACATCAGATACAAAGAGTATTGGTCCAATATGTTTGCATTGCAACCATCCATACAACATTAAATGCTGACACATCTTTGTGACTCTTTTCCCAAACTTTAACGTGGCACTAAAAGACCCACAAATCTGTCGAAACATGCAGATCCAACTTCAGATTACCGGCACTCGAAAAATCGGAAACACATATGCAGCAACACAGCATCATCAAATGTCATATAGAATCCAGAATCATGCTATGGATTTAAGTCTCCCTAGAGACACTAAAGATGCTTTAATCATTTAACTTGAGTCACAACATAGCTCGTCATGCATCCACATTCCAAGCCAAATCCCAAGAAGCGAATTAATGACTCTACTTCCACAATCATGGGTAAACAATTACAAAAAAAACTCCATGAAAGAAGTACACTAATACAATCAGTGGACTCCTCTATCCATAGACGAAAAGATGGAGCTTTAGAGATCGCGTTCAAAGCACAAGAAGAAAAATCAAGACCGACGGCTTTTTGCATTGAGATTAACATGATCACTCCTGCATGTGAAAAACAATTCATGAAGATAGATTCATGTCTGCCAGGTGTTCCAATCTCATCTTTTGACTCACTTGGAAATCCAGTCTACTCATTCCTGGATGACTCTGGTCTCAAATTCTTTGATATTTGTGACTGTCAAAAATGTCCGGAAGATGATTCTGATGAAGAAGAAGTCCCGAGGCAGAGAAGAGGAAGAAAATATCCGGAAGATGATTCATGGAGAGCCAACTAGTGGAAAATTCGATTACTATGTTTTGTATTTGAATAGCTCAATCCCAGCAACCCTGGACAGGGAAGAACTACCACTGAGTTACATGTTTGGCCCTCCATCCTAGTCACCATTTCCATCAAACGAGTTTGAAGAAGACAGTTTCAAACACTCGTGGAAAATCAAGAATCCCAACATTAAGAACCCTGATGGAACAGTGACGCAAGTGAGTGCGGCCGAAGCAACTTTGAACTAGCAATCAGAAAATGCTGCAACTCAAAACAATTTCTTGAGCTAGATGGAGAAAAAGGTAACCATTTTGGAACTTTCTATAAAGGAAATAACTAAAAAGATGTCCTCCATCCGTCAAGAACTCCTCCAGTTGGCTACTACTGTCTCCATAAACTCTCCCCTTATGGCCCAAATGCCTTAAACCCTTAAAGCCCAACAAAACTCTTTACAAAATCAACCACAAACACAAGCCCAAATGCCTTATGAACTTTTACACCGTACCCTATATATACACCATCTTACGCAGCCCAATCACAACCCCTTTCTTTTTCTCAAGACCCAAGTGTATTTGGATCGCCATCTTTCTAAAATGCTTGAAACCATTCCGGCGGTGCCGTGCCTCATGTGTATTGACAAAGACATTTGCCCAAAACCTCAAAATAGGAAAAAATTGTAAGGCCACATATCATTTTAGTTAATTAGGTTATGTATTTAGTTTGAAAATGTGTTTACATTTCTTATTTTAAAAGTCCATGATATTTTGTATACTATTAATTCTGCTTATTTCATATTTTTAAATGAAAAACACATGAAAGTTGAGAACTTGTATTAAATCTTTGAAAGTAAAATGAAAAACACATAATGTATTAAATGTTTGAAAGTAAAATGAAAAACACATGAGAGTTGAGAACTTGTATTAAATCTTTATATGAAAGGATATTTTTAATGAACTAATTAACAAAATACTAATGTGACAATAAAAAATAAATGGTATGATATATATCTGAGAGTCTATTTTTATGTGTTATAAAAACGCATACGTAAAAATATTTTACTTATGTTTTGTTCATATTTTACATATGTTTTGCTTATTTTATGATAACATCTATTTAACATTCCAACAAACCAAAAAATGACTAATTTGATGTCATATATGAAAAATCACACTACAATTTATATTTATATAGATTTTAATGTATACTCAATGTATCAAATAATCAAATAATTATTATATACAGATGATTTTATCATAGTCACAAAATAATATAAATATATAAACAATTAAAAATACATATTATCTACGTATTGCATAGGCAACCATCTAATAAAGAGGAAGACAATAATCAAAGGGAATAAATAAATATCAGAAACAGCTCATAGTCACCTGACATATCCGAAAGTTTTATGTATGAGAAGTTATTTAGCTGCCCTATAGGGAGAGGTATCTAATGTATGTATATTTATCCGCGTAATATTGAGATCCTCCAAAACAAGCTTGTTAATTCCAACGTCAACACCCCGATAATTATTAACCAGGATAATAACTAATGCACGTTTGGGTCTCCAAACTAGATTAAGTAAATCATTAATTTCGTCTGTAGCACCTTCTGTCTTGAGTGCCTATATATACACCAAGTAAAATGTGTTCATATAGCACACTGCAATAGAATCAGCAACAAAATTACGATAAACATTCTCGGTTCATGGGTAAACATGAAAGATGCCATTCAAGGCGGGATAGCTTCAAGTGTACAATGTGTTCGCGGTAAGAAGAAGGGACCAAATTGAAACCCTCTTCACATAGTTTCTTTAAACCATGTGTCTCTCCATTGTGTGTCCGTTAAAGAATCAATGAGGTTTTACAAGAACGTTTTAGGATTTATCCCCATTCGAAAATCGAAATCATTAACTTTTGAAGGCGCTTGGTACAGTCTCTTTTTATTATCGTTATTATATAAATGTCTGATTTTTTCAAGTTTACTGTGCGACTGGATGTGACCCGATTGCAGAAAGTTATAAATGAGTTTCTAGGTTCAGGTTGTCAGGTTTCAGAATCGGAATACACCTATTGTATTCCCAAGAACCTGATAAAGTGCTCACGAAAACTATGATTGATTCAAAGGATCACCATATCTCGTTCCATGTAATTAATTGTTAAAGTTTTGTGAGGTAGCAATGGAAAAATATTTCATGTTCCCAATATTGATAACAAACCATCCTTGTATAAGTGCAGTGTAGCAATATGGTACTAATGGAGAAGAACCTCGAGAAAATGGATATCTCCTTTCTGAAGACAATTATTAAACACGGCGGGATCCAAGTGGAGCAGGTCTTCTTTCATGACCCGAACGGGTTCATGATCGAGATCTGCAGCTGCGGGAACATACCTGCCGTCCCAATGATTGAATGATTTAATCTAGTGTGTTACGTTAAGTGTGGGAGTTTATGAAATAGTTTGTGTAACAGGACTAAGCTTTATAAGCCTACTATTCGGTTTAATCACTTGGTTTAGTTATTTATGCCTTTATTTCGGTTATGGTACAATTTATGTTGGTTTAGTAGTTGGTACAATCATTGTACTGTACTTGTAAGGCAATTTTGCCATTTAGGGAAATCAACAAATTAACAATAATCTTCTACATTATCTATTTCTCTCTATCGTGTTCATAATTTATTATCACCATCTAAATCCAACCTCTTCGAGAAATCTCTTCTTCCTTTGTAGTCATCTTCTAGAATGGATTTACCTTTACCTTGTGTTGGATGGGATTTATCGATTAACTGACATTACTGTCTCATTGGTATATGAGGTCTTCGATTCTCAGGACCATAGTCATGTGGACAAGGCAACAATCTATGATCAATTTGAACAAACATATGGAGAAGATGTGTCTCCTATACGAGAAGCAGAACTATGAGCGGAAGCAACAATCCGATGAGCTGGATGGAATGGTCGATGTAATACCCCTGATGGTGACCTAGTATACGGACGGACGGTCGCGGTCGTAGAAACGCGGCCGAGACATAGAAAAATTTTCGGAAAGAAATATTTAATGGAGCCATCGATAAACCAAGTCTTATTTGAAAAACTGATCGAAGAAAAATGATTGAATTGATTTTATATCAAACCATTAGTGAGTTAAGCTATTATCGGCTACAGTCAAGTATCGACAAAACAAGAGCGGCTATTAGTGGCAATGGGCAGTAAGGCTATGGAGAGAATTGGTGTTAGTTTGATCTAAGGAGAAGGTCAAAAAAATAATAAGAGGATTATTTATGGGCAATTTGGTCAAGGGAAAGATCAATTTTGTCGAGGAGAAAACTAGTTTATTGAGAAGGAGTAGTTTTAGGCCGAGACAACAAGCGGTGATCGAATGGGATCGAATACGAAGACAACAAGGTTTATAGAGTGGTTAGATGAATTAGTCATTTATTTGGGGGATTCAGAAGGTTTGTTAAGTTAGTACAGGTAAAGATCATTCTCAGGGTATAGTGGTCAAAAGAGTTTTCAGTACGAACGTATACCGCGAGCAATTCTCAGGGTAGAAATTGGTCGAGTCGAGAGTCATGGTCGGGTATCCAGTAAGTAAGGTCTGCCTTTAGTCTTTTATTCTTTCTAGAATATTTTTCTAAGTTCTTGGTTCGATCCAAAGCTTAGATCCATCGTTGGAGAAAGCTAGTTAGATCGAGATCAATAGGCGGTCAAGGGTAGAATGTCGTTCTCTCGACAATAAGGCAAAGGTGAGTACCAAAGCATGTGTAGTAGCACATGTCTAGGTTTTATTTGATGTATTAGTTTATGATTGAGGTTTCATGTTTATACATAGTGTAAATTATGCATAAAAGTTAGATCTACGTTTCGACGTAAGATCGACTCGGTTGTTTGTTCTAGATCTTCCTTTCTTCTTGATTTATTTTGGTTGATCTATTGATTGAGGTTGTGATAGTCGTTATTATAGCCGTTATACTGTTTGTATAATTGTTATGCTATCGACAAAATCCTTAAACTATTGTATAGCCGTTGTGTTGTTCGTATAACTGTTATGCTGCCGATCTAGCCGTTAGGCTGCAGGCATAGTCTTTATATTGCCGTGAAGTTGCTTATGCAATTTTATGAGGTCAGGCTAAATGTTGGTATAGCCGATATACTGCTTGTTTGTTCAATGATCAATAATTGGTAATTATTGGCATGATAAGCATGCGTTATTTATTTTGTGTTGGTTATTGTATTGATTATTACTATGCATTGTTGTTTGATTGTTTTTTGTTAGTTAATCTTGATGTCGCTTGATTGACTTGTATGTTAGTAGTATTATTGCGAGTAGTAACAATTACACTAGGCTCGTATGAAGTAGTGGTGTTAGTCATTCCTATGACTAATGTATAGCGAGTTCATGATTTCCCAATGTTTCGGACTGGCTCGCTACCACCGGGCACTACTTGATGAAGTAGTAAATTTGGCCGTAAGGGAAATAGTCCCTTTATTCACGGTTTAGGGAAGGGATGTGATCCTTCTAGCCTTCGTGGCTAAGGGTCGGAGACATTGCCTTGGGGAAAATCATAGCCGCATTAGTAGTAAAGTACTTAAGGTTTGGTAGTTATTTATGTGATGGCTTTTATGCCATATTGATTGTGTTATTTAGCTTCCGTTGTGAATACTCTGTACTGAGTACGATTGCTTGTTTAAACAATGATTGTGTGCTTTGTGTGTTGATTGTTGTTGGGTATTGGGATGGTTGATTGTTAGAAAACCCGGACTCACTGAGTAATCTTAGATTACTTATGATTCAACCTTTTGTCTTACAGGTAACCTTAGTTGGGAGACTTATGGGGAAAGCACGGATGCTAGAAGCCGGTGTAGAGTTTGTTGCCTTTCTAAAAATAGATTTGATGTTATTGACTCGATTTGGGCCTTATGCTCTGGGATCCCAATCCAATGCAAATGTTTTCAACGTTTTATCAATAAAAGTGGTATTTTCTAAAATGCCTTATGTTCTACTCGATATTAGTCTTGTCCGGACTAACACGACTCGTGGACATGGTACGGGTTGAAAAGCCTTAGGCCGTGTTCAAGAGGAACGATACCCGCGGTTTGACTGACTAAGGTACTGAATTCGTTTTAGTAACCTCGGTCGGATTGTCTACGGGCATCGCACGTGACACTCTTGTTTCGTCATTATTTCTAGGGTTGTTCGGGGTTGTTACAAGAGTGGTATCAGAGCATGGTTAATTTATGCTAATGGGACACAAGTTTTCAAAATGTTTTATCGAGTCAAAATGAGTCGCAAGGGCAACTTTAGGAAACCGGTGCGTCTATGTGTTATAGGTAAATGGGATAGGATAGGATGGGTTAGGTTTTACCCTTTTGATGTTGGTGCAGATATCGATTGGAGGGATGAAAGAAGGACGGTTGTGGAGAACGTTACAAGGCTAAGAGTTTGTGGTGGAGAACTCATATGATGATGTAGTTATTGCAAAATAAGGTGATAGTACGAGAAGTCTGCTTATGTCAAGAAAGACAATATATAAGTAGTTCGGAAATGGAGTGAGGAAGCAAGACAAGAGTAGTTCTTTTCGAGTAATCCATAGAGAAGGACGACGAGACGCATGCGTAGAATGGTGTGAGGCGTCTCCATGGTGTTGAAGGAAGAACGTTCAAGTAGTTGTGTATGCTTGAACAACCGCCAAGGAACAAAATTTACGATGGAAGTTGATGGAGACCTTGATCCACAAGGTGTTGCTAAGAAGTGATCCAACAAATATCAAGAGGAAGATGAGTTCTCACCCAAATCAGTCTATGTAGTCGTTTTTCTAACCACTCCGACCTGTCTAGTAATCTAGAGAACAAAGAAGCGAAGACACAAGTAAGCTGTGTTTAAACCTTAGGAATAGATTACCCTAACCTCTATGACCTTAAAAGGTCTCGGCAAAGGTACGTATGGGTTTTAACTTGTGTGTGGTTGTTGCTTGCATTTATTTTTATAATGCTAGTAATGATTTGTTAGAAGGTTGCTTGCTTTAATTTTTCTTTCAGAGGTTATCGCTTGCATTGGTTGCGTAGGGTAGTGCTTGCATTATTTGGGTTTAATATTGCATGCATTGTCTGTCTTAAGTGCCACTAGGCATGTGGAATGGTAAACCCATGTTTGTATTGTCACTTAAGAGTTTTGTTTATATGAGTGGGTAGAGAATTAGTGGTGGTGTTTTAAGAGTCCTAGGAGTCTTTTAAGAGTTGGAATTTAATAGTTTAGGAAACCCTAGAATTTTTAGGTGAAACCCTTTTGTCTGGTTGTTCTTGTGGTGCTTTAGGGGTATGTGGAGGCAAAAGCAGAGGTTGGAATGTAAGGCGAAGTGAGATATTATGTGATAGGAAATCACATATGTGACACTGAAGTTTGAGAATAAAGTTGAAGTTGTGTCGTATAAGATCCGAACTAAGATCAGTGAGCTTGTCAAGGCATCATGTGATAAGGAAATCACATTTCAGAAGAGGGAGAAGATATCAATCGTGAGAAAGGAAGAGCCAGTGTCAAACCTATTGTGGGAGCAGCCCACGTATGGTTGTGTTGCCTATAGCCATGAAGGAAGGAACCTTCACTGAAAAGTTGATAGTAGTATGAAGAATTGAGAGGAAGAAGCGAGAGCAGAATGTTCTACAAGGATGAGTTTCAAGGTAAAGACAGTTAGCAAGGACGAAGGAGGAGTAGTCATTCTACCCACAAAAGGAGAAAACTTAGTAGAAGAGTTTAAGATTCAAAAGAAGTAAATTATGAGGATCTATCAAGTGCGGATGAAAAATGATCAAAAGAATTTTGAAGGGTCATGACGACAAAATGAAGCAGTTATCAAGCAATGAATTGGTTCGAGACCACTCATGCTTGATAGAAGATCGGTTCCATATATGGAGCAATGGCGGCACCAAGCAAAGAGCAGAGAAGATGGAGTGATTGAAGTATCCAAGAAGAATTTATATTAACTCAAGGACAAAGTTAATATCATCAAAGAAGGGAAGTCGAGATTTCAGAGATGAGAAGGAGAATTGTGTGGAGCTCAAGTAGCCGAAAAGTATCTATATTAACTCAAAGGATGGAGTTAATATTACCAAGGAAGATAAGTGGGAAGTTAATTGGAGGGGCGTGAAGGACACTAGCTCGAGATAAAGTCTTACTGTTGAAGAAGTGAGATCAAGTCTTAGAGTTGAGGAAGTAAGAAATGACCTTTATCATTTCCAAAGGTCAAGATAAGATGAAGAATAAATGTTCAATATGAAACCTATTGACGACGAAGAGAAGAGAAAAGAGATGAATTATCCAATGGAAGGGGTAATTAGAAGAAGCTAATGAGATATTGGAGTCAAGTATAGTGAAGAAACAATAAGAGAAGTAAAAGAAGAGGAGAGCAAGATCAACCCCATAAAATGGAAATTGTGAGGTTGAGAGGACTTTAGCTAATGGCGACTGTAGAGAAGGAAGAAGATTGGTGGAAGTTGTAATACGAAAGACGTACTTTACGCATAGTAAAGTTAAGTCGAAGGGAGGAAATATATTCACAAGTCGCAAGAGGAGGCGTATGGCTAAGAAGATAAGAATCAGAAGTTATAAATAAGTTAAGGAAAAGAGAGGTTACACAATGGAATGTGTAATAAGCCTAGGCAATGATTGAAGAATCAAAGAGGAGTGGAAAATGTGAACCAAAGGGAATGGTCACACCATATTTTAGGAGAAGATGAAAACGCGTATTAATCAGTACAACAAGCCAAAGGGGAGGAGAGTTGTACATTGACAAAAAAAAAAAAAAGGTCAATGTGAAGAAGTTGAATCCTAAAGCAACGATGAACAAGGAGATGAAGATATTGAACTAAGAGTCAAGAAAAGAAGAAGAAATGATTGAGGAGTCCAAAGAGGTTGCAAGAAAATAATGGAGTAAGTAAGATGGAGTGTAGTACTATACTACTTATGGAGGAAGTGTAGTACCTACCACCCTACCGAATGATGGAGAAGTGATTTTTGAAGACCAAATCAGAGTCGTAAAGGAAGTGACTCTAATACAAGAAAGAAATACGAAAGCTACCTGAGCAGTGCCTTACAAGAGAAGATATTCAGAGTGGTATCAAGATCGAGAAGAGTAAAGAATTGAGAAAGAATGGGTTTAAGAAGACAAGAAGAGAGTTCGAAGATTGGTATGACGAAGAAGATGGTAAGAAAGGAAATTATCAAATATTCGAGATATCAACAGGACCAAGAAGAACCGAAGAATGAGTAAGTTAGAGAAAGACTTATAGTAGAGACAGAGCAGACTAAAGTGTAAGTTGCAGTTCCAGAGAATTCGAGGACGAATTCTTTTAAGGGGAGGAGAATGTAATACCCCTGATGGTGACCTAGTATACGAACGGACGGTCGCGGTCGTAGAAACACGGCCGAGACTTAGAAAGTTTTTCGGAAAGAAATATTTAATGGAGCCATCGATAAACCAAGTCTTATTTGAAGAACTGATCAAAGAAAAATGGTTGAATTGATTTTATATCAAACCATTAGTGAGTTAAGCTGTTATCGGCTACAGTCAAGTGTCGACAAAACAATATCGGCTATCAGTGGCAACGGGCAGTAAGGCTATGGAGAGAATTGGTGTTAGTTTGATCTAAGGACAAGGTGAAACAATTAATAAGAGGATTATTTATGGGAAATTTGGTCGAGGGAAAGATCAATTTTGTCAAGGAGAAAACTAGTTTATCGAGGAGTAGTAGTTTTAGGCCGAGACAAGCAAGCGTTGATCGAATGGGATCGAATACGAAGACAACAAGGTTTATAGAGTGGTTAGAGGACTTAATCATTTATTTGGGGGATTTAGAAGGCTTGTCAAGTTAGAACGGGCAAAGATTATTCTCAGCGTATAATGGTCGAAAGATTTTTCAGTACAAACGTATACCGCGAGCGAACAGAATGAATGGCCGATGGACCAAGTGAGGTGCTTGGAAGCTGCTGTGTCGTGAAGGTGCTTACGCTTACCACATTGTGCCACACGACCGAATGAGAAAGGCGTTGGTTATGCGTAAGTATGCGCAAGCTTAAGTGTGGATAGGATAAAGATAAAACTTTGGATAGATCTTATCCCACACCTTGTGCTTGCGGTGCTTGGGCGCCAAGCTTCCTTTCCCCTATATAAAGCCACGAAATCCATTCATTAGTTCTCCACACAAAAACAAAAAAATCCCACCTTAGTTAGTTAGTTAGTTTCGAGAAGCTGGTCGGGTAGAAGTTGGTCGAGTCGAGAGTCATGGTCGGGTATCCGGTAAGTAAGCTCTGCCTTTAGTCTTTTATTCTTTCTAGAATATTTTTCTAAGTTTATGGTTCGGTCCGAAGCTTAGATCCATCGTTGGAGAAAGCTAGTCGGATCGAGATCAATAGGCGGTCAAGGGTATAATGTCGTTCTCTCGACAATAAGGCCAAGGTGAGTACCGAAGCATGTGTAGTAGCACATGTCTAGGTTTTATTTGATGTATTAGTTTATGATTGAGGTTTCATGTTTATACATAGTGTAAATTATGCATAAAAGTTAGATCTACGTTTCGACGTAAGATCGACTCGATTGTTTGTTCTAGATCTTCCTTTCTTCTTGATTTATTTTGGTTGATCTATTGATTGAGGTTGTTATAGTCGTTATTATAGCCGTTATACTGTTTGTATAATTGTTATGCTATCGACAAAATCCTTAAACTCTTGTATAGCCGTTATGTTGTTCGTATAACTATTATGCTGCCGATCTAGCCGTTAGGCTGCAGGCATAGTCTTCATATTGTCGTGAAGTTGCTTATGCAATTTTATGAGGTTAGGCTAAACGTTGGTATAGCCGATATACTGCTTGTTTGTTCAATGATCAATAATTGGTAATTATTGGCATGATAAGTATGCGTTATTTATTGTGTGTTGGTTAATGTATTGATTATTACTATGCATTGTTCTTTGATTGTTTGATTGTTTGATTGATTTTTGTTAGTTAATCTTGCTGTCGCTTGATTGACTTGTATGTTAGTAGTATTATTGCGAGTAGTAAAAACTACGTTAGGCTCGTATGAAGTGGTGGTGTTAGTCATTCCTATGACTAATGTATAGCGAGTTCATGATTTCCTAATGGTTCGGACTGGCTCGCTACCACCGGGCACTACTTGACGAAGTAGTAAATTTGGCCATAAGGGAAATAGTCCCTTTATTCACGGTTTAGGGAAGGGATGTGATCCTTCTAGCCTTCGTGGCTAAGAGTCAGAGACATTGCCTTGGGGAAAATGATAGCCGCATTAGTAGTAAAGGCCTTAAGGTTTGGTAGTTATTTATGTGATGGCTTTTATGCCATATTTATTGTGTTATTTAGCTTCCGTTGTGAATACTCTTTACTGAGTACGATTGCTTGTTTAAACAATGATTGTGTGCTTTGTGTGTTGATTGTTGTTGGGTATTGGGATGGTTGATTGTTAGAAAACCCGGACTCACTGAGTAATCTTAGATTACTTATGATTCTACCTTTTGTCTTACAGGTAACCTTAGTTGGGAGACTTATGGGGAAAGCATGGATGCTAGAAGCCGGTGTAGAGTTTGTTGCCTTTGTAAAAATAGATTTGATGTTATTGACTCGATTTGGGCCTTATGCTCCGGGATGCCAATCCAATGTAAACGTTTTCAACGTTTTATCAATAAAAGTGGTATTTTCTATAATGCCTTGTGTTCTACTCGATATTAGTCTTGTCCGGACTAACACGACTCGCGGACATGGTACGGGTTGAAAAGCCTTAGGCCGTGTTCGAGAGGAACGATACCCGCGGATGGACTGACTAAGGTACTGAATTCATTTTAGTAACCTCGGTCGGATCGTCTACGGGCATCGCATGTGACACTCTTGTTTCGTCTTTAGTCCTAGGGCGGTTCGGGGGTGTTACAGTCAACCTCCTGATCTCAATCAATTTGGGCAAAGGTTATCCAAATTTGAATTTCCTAAGTTTGATGGTACAATATTACTCCGTGAATGGTTCCGACGCTGCGATGAATATTTCTATCTTCATAAAACACCACCTGAGATGAGGGTTCGTGTAGCATCTTCACACATGATTGGTAAAGCTATTCAATGGCATACCGATTACATCATAAATAATTTTGGAATTTTCCCACCTTGGGTTGACTACATCATAGCGTTATCTGCTAAATCGGTAAATTTTCTGATGATCCTTTATCTGAATTGATGAGTTTGAAGCACTGTGGTGATTCTGTTGAAACGTATTTGGAGAAATTTGATAATACTTTATCCCAATTATCATTGTCAATGCCTCACATACTCAATGTATTATTGTCTAATATGAACCCTCATCTAGCTTCACATTTTAGACAATTTGATGTCACTACAGTTGCATATGTTGTTTGGATAGCCAAGCGTTGTGAATCATTTCTTTTACACACACCTGCTACCCTTCAGTCCTTATGAAAACCAAAAAAACCAATCCCATTACAACAACCCAAACACTACATCCCAATCAACTAGTGCACCTTTGCTTAGCTTCTCCCAGTCAACTAGTGACTGAAGTAATACATAGGAATTTAGGAAAATATTCCTTCAATTTCTTATTGAATATTATATGGAAAAAATAATGCATAGGAATTTAACTAGTTAGTTTCTGGATGTACGTAAAGAAAGCATGATATGAAGCCTACATCGAGTGATGAACCTTTAATTGAAGATGTCTGTGAAGCAATGGCAGGATTTGGATCAGCACTCTGAGACCCTTGAGCAATTTTAAACAGTGTTTTTACCTAAGAGAGAAGAAAGATGCTTTGTGGGTCATAACTCTCAGTCACATTCCTGATGTACAGTAATTATAAAAAGAGAAGAAAATGGAGCAAACCATGCGCTCAAACAAGTTCGGGGCGTCTAGATCACAATCATAGTTTACATACACATCAACAAGCATTTGAGGATCTTTACAGAATTTCTCAAGCATCTTGCATTAAAGATATATAAATCCATGAAATTTAAACGAATAAAGGATGTTGAATCACTCAACAAATCCGCAGATTCCAATAGACTTAAGAGACTCACTCAGTTAAGACTAATGAATAACAATGACAAAGGTTTTAACTTTGACAAGAAGAAACTTTGCTATTACTTATAAATCCATGAAATTTAAAGAATAAAGATAGTAGATTCCCTTACTTATGAGGCGTATTGAAAGCAAAATATATATGACGACAAAAATAATATTGTACCTAAGACCAAAGTCGTGACTTTTACAAAAAAAAAAAACAAGTCTAACTCATTATCCGCTAATCAAAACAGGTATATATGAGCATGTGTAGATGTTCAGCCACATGCAAATGTTTTACGTATAGTACAGGCATGTGCATGCAGACATATCCAAATACATAACCACACATGGCAGTAAAGACATACCAGTATATAGATCAGAAAAATATACAAGAGTCTTCCAACTATCAGAACGAACAAAGAAAGTATCCTAGAGAGCTTCTTCCAATCTCGTTAGTTTTATCTATTATTTGCTAAATTCCGGAAACTCTATAGAAACCTAGTGGGCACTTGATAAGTCTGTATTTCATCGCTTTTTTAGCATGCATTCATCATCTTTTCAGCATCATTCACTTGTTGATTCGCATCATATTGATCCCTTTCTGCATGTTTTACATACTTAGGTAGGTTTTATGCATATCATGCATATCTTGCATACATTGTGCATATTTGGAGTGTTTCAGGTACTTAGGAGACATGCAGAGCGAAGCAGAGGAACAAGCGTTACTCGACATGCAAACGATCGAGTGGGACGATCGAGTGAGAAGCAAGGATGCGTTGCAGTTACATTGACGTTCGAGTGAGCAGCAGACGTATACGATCGAGTGGCAGATCGAGCAGAAGGGAAGCGAAGCAGAACTACCTGTCACTCGATGCACTCACTCGAGTGACATGATCGAGCAAAGCAAAGAAGTAGCTGATGGTTTTACAGGTCACTCGACACGGTCACTCGAGTGACACGATCGAGCAAAGCAGAGAAGATGGTCACTTGAGATGCTCACTCGACCCACTTAGTCTTAACAACCTTTGAACCGCTTTTACGTTGTCGTTTTATGTTTTAAGGTTTTCCCAAACATTGTTATAAATAGGCTTCATTTGGATTGCCCAAGATATCGAGTTTATTTTTATTAGGTTTTTGTTGTTAGCCACCAAACGATCCTGAGAATTATAATCGTGATTTCTTTTGAGTCATTGATATTTTGCAGTTAGTTCTTGAATCATTGTTGTTACTCTTCCTATCATCTTTATTATTATGCATGTTTTGAACGATTCTTGTTTCATGATGTTTAACATGATTTCTGCGTCTGAGTAGTGTTAGGGTTCTTGAGGATGGGATAGATTAGGTGGAGGATGTTAGTTTGCTAGAGTGTTTAAGTTAGATTCGTTTTGTTTCCCTTCTGGACTAGAGTTTTATTAGCTAGTTCTTCTCTGATTAATTGGAACTGGGTCATAGACATTTCATACCCGAAAGGTATATGATGAAATGTCTGAACCAACTAGTGCCAGAGATTTACATGCTTAGCCCAAGAGATTGGTTATCTAAGATGTTTATTGACATTAATGAGCTGTTTCTTTATGCCTGTTTACTGCATGTTTCATCAATGAGAATTGAGATTAGGAAGTGTTGTAAACTTGATAGTTTCTGCCAAGAGATTGGATTGACTAGTATTAGAAGTTCATTGTCTAGGGATTAGAATGTTTGCAGTTTGATAAACACTCGAAGTAGATTAGCATACTCCACCTACATCAATAACCTCATCCTCGGGATCTTCTATCCATTTGTGCTTTCTGTTTAATTCTCTTGTTATTTACTTGGTCTGCTTTGTTTTCTTGCCAGTATCAATAATCGTTACGTTTTAGTTTATGCATGGTAGTCTATGTTTTGTAGCTTTACATTTATCGCATGTATAACATGTTCGCTTAGGATCACTGAAAACCAAAAATCAATTATGCTTGCTTGACTTCAACATTTCTGATATATCTTGATTGCTAGCATCACACCTGATTGGATTGATACCTATTGTACTGCAATGACATGATAGTACTCTAGGGTAATTGATAGAAAAATCCTAGTATCAATTTGGCGCCGCTGCCATTTGGGTGTTTGTTTGTTACATTTGAGATTTCAGACTTGCTAAGATCAAGTTTTTTACTCAACATTCACTACAGTTACTCACTATGTTCCTTCTGTTTGTCTATTGATTCAGGTACAACTCTTGCTCAACTGCTCCTACTCGACTAACACACTCAACCGATAAGAGGGATAAGCTGATTTGAGTTGTATGCACACACGGTCGCAAGGCACAGAGAACTTGTTCCAGCCCTCCGACCGTATTGATCGCTTGGTACCTGCATCACGATAGCAACGCAACAGAGTTACACCACCCCAAGTGGAGATGGGAAACATTCAACCACCACCACCACCTCCACCACGGGCACCTACACGGATTGGAGCTGGTGATGCTCCACGCAACCATACTCATCGTCAGGGTATAGTGCCTCCAGCCGTGGTGAACAACAACTTTGAGATCAAGAGTGGTCTGATCTCCATGGTCCAGCAGAATAAATTTCATGGTCTGCCTATGGAAGACCCCTTGGATCACCTTGATGAGTTTGATCGTCTCTGTAGTCTCACCAAGATCAATGGGGTCAGTGAGGACGGTTTCAAGCTACGTCTCTTTCCATTCTCTTTGGGTGACAAAGCTCATCAATGGGAGAAAACTCTTCCTCCAGGATCTATCACTTCCTGGGATCAATGCAAGCAGTCGTTTCTTGCCAAGTTCTTCTCTAACTCTAGAACTGCACGTCTGCGCAATGAGATCTCTGGGTTCACTCAGAAGAATGGAGAAACGCTTTGTGAAGCCTGGGAACGTTTCAAAAGTTATCAGTCTCAGTGCCCCCATCATGGTTTCACCAAGGAGTCTCTCCTCAGTACTCTTTACCGGGGTGTTCTCCCAAAGATCCGGATGTTGCTTGACACTGCCAGCAATGGCAACTTTCTGAACAAGGACGTCGACGAAGGTTGGGAGCTTGTTGAGAACCTATCCCAATCTGATGGCAACTACAATGAAGATTATGATAGAACCATCAGGGCAAGCACAGATCTTGATGAGAAGTACAAGAAGGAGATGAAAGCTGTGAATGATAAGTTGGACAAACTATTGATGAGCCAGCAGAGGAACATCCATTTTGTCTCTGAAGACGACCCTTTCCAGATTCTGAATGGGGAGGGAG
>NW_006238906.1:46654-47213 GCF_000375325.1 Capsella rubella | reverse complement strand
TGAGGAGATAAGCTATGTCCAGAACCAAGGTGGATACAATAAGGGATACAATCCTTATAAGCAGAATCCCAATCTGTCTTATAGGAGCACCAATGTTGCAAATCCCCAGGATCAGGTTTATCCACCTCCACAACAGCAGCAGCAGGGGCAGAACAAACCATTTGTGCCCTATAACCAAGGTTATGTGCCCAAACAATAATTTCGGCAAGGTTACCAACCTCCAGCAGGACCACCACCAGGATTCCAACCTCAACATGCTCCTCCTCCTCAGACACCAGATCAGGACTTGAAAAACATGCTTCAGCAACTCCTACAGGGATAAGCAAGTGGCTCCATGGACAATGCTAAGAAGTTTGCTGAGCTGACTCAGAGATTGGACTGCTCATACAATGATCTGAACATGAAGATATAGACTCTGAATTCCAAGATCAAGAATATGGAGGGTAAAACTGCTTCTACTTCTGCCCCAAAGCCTGGCCAACTTCCAGGAAAAGCTGTTCAGAATCCTAAGGAGTTTGCTCATGCCATCACGCTGAGGAGCGGTAAAAACTTGCCTCCC
>NW_006238906.1:43420-46554 GCF_000375325.1 Capsella rubella | reverse complement strand
TGAGGACAGTGAAGACTTGGAAGGGGAGGATGTATGTCAGAATGAAGATCCGGTTGTTTCTTTGGAAGAATCAGAAGTCGTACCTGAAGAAGCTCCTCAACCTGCTGAGAAACATGTTGAAACACCTGCAGCATCCAAGGATAAGCCTGCGAGATACGTTCCCCCACCATACAAACCACCTCTACCATTTCCAGGACGATTCAAAAAGCAGCAAGCTGAGAAGTATAAGGCTTTATTTGAAAAGCAAGTGAGAGAGATTGAGTTGAGAATGCCATTGCTGGATGCATTCGCACTTGTCCCTCCTTATCAGAAGTTCCTCAAAGATTTGGTTATGGAGAGAACAAAAGAAGTCCAGGGCATGGTGATATTGAGTCATGAATGCAGTGCCATTATCCAGAAGAAGATCACTCCCTTGAAGCTTAAGGATCCTGGATCTTTCACACTACCCTACTCACTAGGCCCCCTATCTTTCAGCAGATGCTTATGTGATCTTGGAGCTTCTGTGAGTCTAATGCCGTTGTCTGTGGCTAAGCGTTTAGGATTCACAAGATACAAGGCATGCAACATATCTCTCATTCTAGCTGACAGATCAGTGAGGCTCCCGCATGGACTCTTGGAAGACTTACCAATAAGGATTGGTGTTGTTGAAGTCCCTACAGATTTTGTTGTTTTGGAAATGGATAAAGAGCCTAAAGATCCCCTGATTCTTGGAAGACCATTCCTAGCCACTACTGGAGCTATCATTGACGTTAAGAAGGGGAAGATAGACTTATGCTTGGGAGAAGACTTCAAGATGACATTTGACATCAAGGAGTCTATGAAGAAACCAACAATCAATGGCAAGGTGTTCTGGATAGAGGAGATGGATCAGCTAGCTGATGAGCTTTTAGAAGAACTTGCTGAGGAGGATCATCTCAAGACAGCCTTGACAAAGAGTGGATCAGATGGATTTTTTCATGCTGAGACAAAGGTCTACGAAACATTGCTGGATACCTACAAGGCAATTGATGATTCAGAACGTTTTGAAGAATTGGATCAGTCTATCAAGGAGGTATGCACAGTAGAGGAAGAAGTCGGTAGAAGCCCGATCACTTACCCTGCTGTTGACCATGTCAATGCGGCTGATGATGACTGGTCAGAGTTAAAAGCTCCCAAGGTTGAGCTCAAACCGCTACCCTCAGGACTGAGGTATGTATTCCTTGGATCCAACTCTACTTATCCTGTCATTGTGAATGCTAGCTTGAGTAATGAGGAATTAGAGTTGCTAGTCACTGAGCTTAGAAAATATAGAAGGGCCATAGGTTATTCCTTAGATGATATCAAGGGGATCTCACCTAGTCTTTGCATGCATAGGATAAATCTGGAAAATGAATCATACTCAAGTATTGAACCTCAAAGGAGATTGAATCCTAACCTTAAGGAAGTTGTGAAAAAAGAAATTCTTAAACTGTTGAATGCTGGGGTTATCTATCCTATTTCTGATAGTACTTGGGTATCCCCAGTACATTGCGTACCCAAGAAAGGGGGAATTACAGTGATAAAAAATGAAAAAGATGAATTGATCCCCACTAGGACTATCACTGGCCATAGGATGTGCATTGATTACAGAAAACTGAATGCTGCATCTAGGAAAGATCATTTTCCTCTTCCTTTCATTGATCAAATGTTAGAACGATTAGCCAATCATCCCTACTACTGTTTCCTTGATGGGTATAGCGGATTTTTCCAAATTCCTATCCACCCAAATGATCAGGAAAAGACTACTTTCACTTGTCCCTATGGCACATTTGCCTACAGACGCATGCCTTTTGGTTTGTGTAATGCACCTGCAACATTTCAGAGGTGTATGACCTCTATATTCTCGGATTTGATAGAGGAGATGGTGGAGGTATTCATGGATGATTTTTCCGTGTATGGCTCCTCCTTCTCCTCATGTTTGTTGAATCTCTGCAGGGTATTAGCAAGATGTGAGGAGACAAGCCTAGTGCTCAACTGGGAGAAGTGCCACTTCATGGTGAACGAAGGGATAGTGTTGGGACACAAGGTATCAGAGAAAGGGATTGAGGTTGATAAGGCAAAGATTGAGGTCATGGTGCAGTTGCAGCCTCCCAAGTCAGTCAAGGATATAAGGAGTTTTCTTGGGCATGCTGGGTTTTACAGAAGATTCATCAAGGACTTCTCAAAAATTGCAAGACTCCTTACAAGACTGCTGTGCAAGGAGGTCGAGTTTGTCGTTGATGAGAGCTGTCTGGAAGCTTTCAACAAGATCAAGGAAGCGTTAGTCTCAGCACCAATAGTCCAAACTCCAGACTGGGATCATCCTTTCGAGATAATGTGTAATGCCTCAGATTATGCAGTAGGAGCTGTGTTGGGGCAGCGAATAAAGAAGAAACTGCATGTCATTTATTATGCGAGCAGAACCCTAGATGAGACACAAGGGAGGTATGCAACAACAGAGAAAGAGCTTTTGGCTGTAGTCTTTGCGTTTGAGAAATTCAGAAGTTACTTGGTGGGATCAAAAGTGGTAGTCTATACAGACCATGCTGCGCTTAGGCATATATACTCCAAGAAGGATACCAAACCGAGACTGCTGAGATGGATACTTCTACTCTAAGAGTTTGATATGGAGATTGTTGAGAAGAAGGGGATAGAGAACGGCGTTGCTGATCACCTGTCCAGAATGAGAATAGAAGATTCAATCCCTATTGATGACTCTATGCCTGAAGAACATCTTATGGTTGTTGAGATATGCAAGAAGATGCATCAAACAGGAATGGCTATGAAGGAGCTTCAATGTCTAGCAGTCAATTCAGAGAGTATGCCCTGGTATGCGGATGTGGTGAACTACAAGGTCTGTGGAGAGATTCCTGCAGACATGGATCCTTATAGGAAAAAGAAGTTTTTCAGAGATGTCAACCACTACTTCTGGGATGAACCTTACTTGTACAAGAGAGGTTCAGATGGGCTGTTTAGGAGATGCATAGCAGAAGGGGAAGTGCAGGGAGTGCTTGAGCACTATCACGGATCCGCATATGGAGGACACTTTGCTACATTCAAAACAGTTCAAAAGGTTCTACAAGCAGGCCTTTGGTGGCCAACGTTGTTCAAGGATACAAACAGTTTCATCACCAAGT
>NW_006238906.1:38525-43025 GCF_000375325.1 Capsella rubella | reverse complement strand
AGCAGATAAAAGGAATCTTGTCAAGAGTTGTTGGGGCTTCGAAGAGAGATTGGTCTACCAAGTTGGATGACACTCTATGGGCGTATAGGACAGCTTTCAAGACACCAATAGGAAGGACACCTTTTCAGCTGGTGTATGGTAAAGCATGTCATCTCCCTGTGGAGATTGAGTATAAGGCGCTTTGGGCTAACAAGCTTCTGAACTTCGACATCGATGCAGCCCAGGCAAAGAGAGTTCTTGACATCCATGAACTTGATGCCTTCGAGAGTTCCAAAATCTATAAGGAGAGAACCAAGGCTTTTCATGATAAGAAGATTGTCGTTAAGGAGCTTAACGCTGGAGATCACGTCTTGCTGTTCAATTCCAGACTTAACCTGTTTCCTGGAAAGCTCAAGTATAGATGGTCTGGACCGTTTGAAATCAAGGATGTTTTGCCATTCGGTGCGATCACTCTCCTGAACAAGGATGGCAGCGAGTTCACTGTGAACGGTCAACGTGTCAAGCGATACCTAGCTGATCAAGAGACACCAGAGGGGTCCTCCATACCTCTCTACGAGCCTCCCAAAGCCTAAAAGGCATAAAAGTCAAGCTCAGTGACTTTAAACAAGCTCACTTGGGAGGAAGTCCCAAAGGTATCCCTGTACATATTGCTTAGGATTTTTCTTGTGTTTTTAATTTTTGTTTTTGGTTTTGTGTTGTTCAGGACATCAAAGACATGAGAGAACATATACATTATTATCAGAACGTGAAATGAACGAAGTGAGCGGGAGATGCAGTGTCAAACATAGTTCAGTGAGATGGTGGGTAGAGATGTTTTTGAAAAAAAAAAAAAAGAAAAAAAAAAAACCCTTTTTTCCTTACCCACTCGATTTTTCCTATCCTTTTCTCCCTAACCACACAAAAAATCATATCTTCTCTCTATCTCTCTCACTCGATATCCTTCACCACTTCTCACATCCTTCACCACTTCTCACATCCTCTCACCATCCACTCAACCTCGCAGCTACCACTCGACCCTCACTCGAGTCACGCCGTCGAAGCATCCTCTTCACTCGGCCGGGTTCACTCGAGCACCGAGGCTCACGCGACCCTTTCTCACCATCCGCTCACCCTCACTCGACGCGCACACCACTCGACGGTAAAGCTCTCGCTCGACTCGTCGGATTTCAGCCCACTCGACCGGCTAAGCAAGCTCCGGCACCTCCTCACTCGACGTGAACCGCTCGGGTAACTCAAACCTCGTTGTTTACTTGGCGCGTGTTGCTCACTCGACCGTATTCACTCGAGGTTACCGTCAATCTACTCGAGCAGCTACTAAAGCTCACTCGAGCTCCCACTCGATCGACACTCTCCACACATCGCTCGTGTCTATTCACTCGATTCCTTCTCTAAATCGGCTAAGCTCCACCCCCAACCGACAAGCACTCGACCACTTTGTCTTCACTGGTGCTACTCGACCAAACCGATTCACTCGACTGAACTACTTGGGTACCTTACTCGACCAGTCGTACTCGACCCTTACTCGACTCGCTTTCGTCTCCTCCGATTCCACCAGCCAAGCGAGCTGCTCCTACTCGACGTGCATCACTCATTCGACGAGTCAAGCTCCCAAGCTTCACTCGACCACTCTCACCGTCGCCTCACTCGAACTTCCCATTGATACTCTTCACACGCGTGTGTACCTCGACCGAGCACAAGGTCACTCGACCGAACCCAGCTGGATACTCACTCGACCGAGAAGTGCAAAAGTGATAAATTTGCTAAGTGTTACTTCCCTTGGCATTTCTCTATATACATTGGCTATTTTATCTTGATATTTGGCACACTAACGAGCTAATTTTTAGCTTTGAGTTTCAACTGTTTCAGTTTCACAATGTCAAGAGATTTGTTGCATGAAATGCGTGAGAAGTATGGTTGTAAACCAACAGAGCGTGCATCTCCTCAGTCTATGTCCAAGGTTTATATGGAGAAGAAGAAAGCTGCATATGAGAGAGCGTCTGGTGTTGGTCCTTCTCAGGCAAGAAGCAGAGCTAAGTCTTCGGATAAGAAACCAAAGGAGCTGCAGGATGATGACAGTGATTATGAGCTTGAAGAGCATCCACCTGTCCCAGCTCGCAAGTCAATGCAGAAGAAGAAGACAGAGAAATGGTTAGCCCCGGGAGAGTATTACAAGCTGTTTCAGCAGCATGAGTTTCAGGGCACGAGGTACCCTTGCCAGCAGACGATGGATGAGCTGGCTATCTCGAGTGATATCGAGTATATGTTTGAGCATTGTCATCTCAGCACCCTCATGACTAGTCCGCGAAACGCATACCGAGAGGAGACAATTCAGTTCCTCTGTACGCTTGCCATACATCTTTATGAGGATGATCCGGACATAGAGTCGGATGGAGGATTGGGATACATCACCTTCACCATCCATGATCATGAGTATCTGCTGACCATCAGAGAGCTGGAAGGTTTGTTTGGATTCCCTAATGGAACAGGAACTGGGCAAAGGATTGATAGAGATGAATTGTTGGCTCTTTGGGAAACGATTGGGAATGAGAAGAAGTTTGCTTCATCTAGGACCAAGAGCAACTACATCAGAAGTCCTGTTATCCGCTACTTCCATCGGTCAATTGCAAACGTGTTCTTCGCGAGGGAGACAACAGGGACACTGATCAACGGGGAGTTGGAGATGATTGATCTTGCACTCAAAGATCTCCTGTTAACAGCAGTAGATGGGACACTACTGCGAGGTGATACGGCTGATACATCCCCCTCGTTCACTCTGTTGCACCAACTACTCAGTTACAGAACTTGGGTAGTGAAGCTAAGCAGCTGCAGAACTCAGGGAGTTATGTGTATGGGAGGGTTGGTGACAGTCATCTTAGAAGCTTGTAGCGTCACGCTGAGTTCAGAGCCTATTGCCCCGAGATTCATCGACATTCAGAATTTGAGGCAAGCTTAATGGTTGCATTGGGAGAAACGCAACGGGTTATATATGTACTACTTCACTCACCCTGCGCATGGTGACGTGCGATTTTTGCTTCCTTGTATTGCTTTCACTAGGATACTCGAAGGAAGCAACATTGAGTTTACTCCCCCTGCAGAGGCTCTCTACACGACAGATGCTGAGGAAGCGATGGAGGTATCTGAGAAAGAGGATGATGAGATGGAAGAAGATTCAGATGAGTACAGACCAGAGAGGTACCACTTCAAGGACTACACAGCGCCTAGACAAGGCAAGAGTTTGGTGGAAGCTCACAAGCGTATCAGTACGCTTCAGAAGTGGAACATGCTGCAAGACAAGGCAATAAAATCTATGAAGTCGAAGATGAAGAGCTTCATGAGTAAGTTTAGCTGCGCCTCCACCACCACAGCTTTTGCAGACACTACTCCACAGGATGCTAGACCAGTGCAGCGTCGTTTGTCCACGAGTGATGTCCCAACACGCTACAGAACTCCTTCTCCATCACGTCATTCCGCTTATGAGTATAGAGAGCATAATGTTTCTTCTTCTCCTCTAAGACAGTCCTCCCCTGAGCTTAGGGCTAGCAAGAAGAAGGAGAAAAGGAAAAAGAAGAAGGCAGCGAGACGGAAGGCAAAAGCCAGTTCATCACACTTGTCAGAGGAGCATCATGTTGAGGAGCTGACCATGGTTCAAGCTGAGGATCACATTGAGGACCTGACTGTTGATCCAGGTGCGTATTATTTCCAAGACCTCACTGCGGATCCTGTCGAGCAGAACGTTGAGCAACCAGCAGTGGCTCCTCCTGTCCCGCCTGCACCAGGTGCTTATACAAGCGAGTCCATGACTCAATACCTGGATTGCTATTTTCAGTAAGGTACCACTCCAAACCTTCATCTGTATATACCATTGCATTTTCACACTTTTCTTTTTTTGATTCTCAAACCAACTCTCAAATTTTTATTACACAAGAGACTGTGTAATTTAAGTTTGGGGGAGGGTTTGGGATGACATTTGATGTTGTGTTCTCTTTTCTTATTTTGAATTTTTAGCATATAATTTGCATTCATATATGTGCATTGAAAACCCTTAAAAATTTGAAAAATTTTCAGAAAAAAATCTTTAAAAAACAGAGTGATCATGTAGCTTGCATTTGCATATTAGGATTGAGTCTAGATTGTTTCATGTAGGACTGTTGCATTAGCATAGGGGGCGATGATGAGTTACACCTTGTTGATTTGCTATGATTCACTAGTTGAGATCAATGCCCTGGTTGTTAGCTTTTTGATGCATGATGATTGAACTTGAAGTAAGTCTGAAACAAACTTGGAATTCATGAAGAGCATTCTTGAACTTGGTTGAAACATGTTGTGATATGATCTCATTCCTTATCCTATAAGAACTTAATCTTGACTTGCAAATATCTGGTTGTGTTTTGCTTGCATGCTCATGGTCACCATATACATATTTGGATCATCTTCCTCCTTTCACCACTCTTGTTGATCCAAGTAGCTGATCTTTCTTTTGATCAGTTTGCCACACCCACA
>NW_006238906.1:36625-38425 GCF_000375325.1 Capsella rubella | reverse complement strand
TATGAGCCGACATGATAAATCTTGAGTAGTTCTGATTTTCACTTTCAAATCAGATAGGACTAGGTCGGGATTCTTACTTGGGTTTGGGATTGGAATGATTGTGGAAAGAAAGAAGAGAAACAGAAAAAGTTGTGTCCTTAGGAGGAGAATGTTTTCTAGAAGTTTATAATCTAGTGATTGATTTTCATGGGGTTAGCATGATATACAGAGAATGGTTCTGGGATGTTAAGAAAGAGAAAATTTTTTTATGTCTTATAACATAAGAAGAAAACAGAAGCATAGTTAAGAAGAAATCCCCTATCCACTAGTATTGATAAGAAACTTCTCCTAAGGCAAAAAGCAAAAAGAAAAAAAAAATGGGATTGATGTTGAAGGGTAGACATAGGGATCATCCGGGTTTAGATGATTAGGAGTAAGCATAAGCACTTGGGAACCATTGGGTAGTCAAGGTTTTATTCCTGTATGCATTTGGTTGTCCTTACCTTTAGCATTCTCCCTAAAGCTCAATCCATTCATTGAGAGATCCTTGTCCTGAAATTGTTTAAACCCTCATGATTCTCAAAACCTTTTTCTGCTAGCCAAGTGAGTTTGTTAAGCCTTGCACAACCAGATTCATATACTTGAATAATGAATGTTAAAAGGAATGAATGATTTGAATGCATGTGTAGATCAAGGGATAGAATCAGTTTCGGATTTGATGAGTTTGTCTAAAGTCGTTAAGTAAAGTTCTCTCAGCATGCATCAAAGACTTAGCAACCAGGACATTGATTTTAACTGCTCTATCTTGCAAGTTACAGGTTCTGAGACCCCATTTTCAAACCTCTCTTCCACTTTGTTTCTTTTTGCTTTGCTTGAGGGCAAGCAAAGACTAATTTTGGGGGAGTTGATAAGTCTGTATTTCATCGCTTTTTTAGCATGCATTCATCATCTTTTCAGCATCATTCACTTGTTGATTCGCATCATATTGATCCCTTTCTGCATGTTTTACATACTTAGGTAGGTTTTATGCATATCATGCATATCTTGCATACATTGTGCATATTTGGAGTGTTTCAGGTACTTAGGAGACATGCAGAGCGAAGCAGAGGAACAAGCGTTACTCGACATGCAAACGATCGAGTGGGACGATCGAGTGAGAAGCAAGGATGCGTTGCAGTTACATTGACGTTCGAGTGAGCAGCAGACGTATACGATCGAGTGGCAGATCGAGCAGAAGGGAAGCGAAGCAGAACTACCTGTCACTCGATGCACTCACTCGAGTGACATGATCGAGCAAAGCAAAGAAGTAGCTGATGGTTTTACAGGTCACTGGACACGATCACTCGAGTGACACGATCGAGCAAAGCAGAGAAGATGGTCACTTGAGATGCTCACTCGACCCACTTAGTCTTAACAACCTTTGAACCGCTTTTACGTTGTCGTTTTATGTTTTAAGGTTTTCCCAAACATTGTTATAAATAGGCTTCATTTGGATTGCCCAAGATATCGAGTTTATTTTTATTAGGTTTTTGTTGTTAGCCACCAAACGATCCTGAGAATTATAATCGTGATTTCTTTTGAGTCATTGATATTTTGCAGTTAGTTCTTGAATCATTGTTGTTACTCTTCCTATCATCTTTATTATTATGCATGTTTTGAACGATTCTTGTTTCATGATGTTTAACATGATTTCTGCGTCTGAGTAGTGTTAGGGTTCTTGAGGATGGGATAGATTAGGTGGAGGATGTTAGTTTGCTAGAGTGTTTAAGTTAGATTCGTTTTGTTTCCCTTCTGGACTAGAGTTTTATTAGCTAGTTCTTC
>NW_006238906.1:34741-36525 GCF_000375325.1 Capsella rubella | reverse complement strand
AACTAGTGCCAGAGATTTACATGCTTAGCCCAAGAGGTTGGTTATCTAAGATGTTTATTGACATTAATGAGCTGTTTCTTTATGCCTGTTTACTGCATGTTTCATCAATGAGAATTGAGATTAGGAAGTGTTGTAAACTTGATAATTTCTGCCAAGAGATTGGATTGACTAGTATTAGAAGTTCATTGTCTAGGGATTAGAATGTTTGCAGTTTGATAAACACTCGAAGTAGATTAGCATACTCCACCTACATCAATAACCTCATCCTCGGGATCTTCTATCCATTTGTGCTTTCTGTTTAATTCTCTTGTTATTTACTTGGTCTGCTTTGTTTTCTTGCCAGTATCAATAATCGTTACGTTTTAGTTTATGCATGGTAGTCTATGTTTTACAGCTTTACATTTATCGGATGTATAACATGTTCGCTTAGGATCACTGAAAACCAAAAATCATTTATGCTTGCTTGACTTAAACATTTCTGATATATCTTGATTGCTAGCATCACACCTGATTGGATTGATACCTATTGTACTGCAATGACATGATAGTACTCTAGGGTAATTGATAGAAAAATCCTAGTATCAGCACTCGAGAAAAAGTGACTGACAAATGTACATAGAGAAAGAACGCTAAAAAACAATATAGAATCCTTTTCTTCTAAAGAATTTCTATCATTTTTCCGAAATCCTTTCATCACTTTTTCTTGAAGAAGGCATCTCTAATCCACTCACAGCATTGGATAGAAGTTTAAGATATAAGGTGCAAACCAACCTTAATATCAGCACCGCCCATAAGGGTATGCAGCTCTTCAACATAAGCAAGAGTTGTGTCTTTCGCCTGAGTGAGTGCATCTCCTAAGGTCATTTTCATCAGCTGCAGATATTTCTTCATTTTTAGGGCCCGAGACATGTTCTTCCTGACGCACTGTGGAAGATGTGGAAACCTAGGTATGCATTCAATAGTCAGCGCCTCCATTTAGAATTGTTATATAAGCTTCTCTTTCTATTACCATGAATTTTGTAATTTTAGTTAGCTTTAACCCGGTGATTAATTATATCTAACATATATTTATATATATATATATACTAGTTGTTGATCCGCGCTACGCGCGGGAGGTTTATAATTTATATTTGAATTTTTAATTTATATAATAAAATTTTGTTTTTTAACGTTTTTTGGTTTTTTACTGTTGTCATTTTTGTTATTCTATTTTCATATAGATTGTTTTTTTTTCAATTTTGTATTACTTTAGTATTTGAATTGTTTATTGTTATTTACTATTCCCCAGAGGTCGAGGGTAAGTTTATGCGGTATTCTCTCTTTTTGCTAGGTATGGGATTAGAGAGATAATGTTTCTGGTGTCTGGCTTTGATCTATTTCATGATAGATGTTTTGGGATCTGGCTTGTTTTTGGTATCTTCTTATGCTCAAATCTGTGTACTCCGGCCAATGGTTTCAAAATCGGTGCATAATCGCAAAGGAGTTGCTCTTGTAAACAACGGTTCTAGTAGATGTTTTTTCGATTTATCCTTAACCGATTTGATTGTTGTATCCGATGTTGAACTATCCAGTTTCAAATTCGTGTATCTGACGTTTTCCTGATCTTAGTCCTTAACTGGTTTAATTGTTGTGTAACCGTTGGGCCTCTAGCCCATGCCCTTTTGATATTATGAATACAATTTTAAGGAAAAGTTGATGATGAGGCGCTGATGTGGCGGAAGGAGAATAAAGAAAATGTAACTTTATATATATATATATATATATATATATATATATATATATAT
>NW_006238906.1:2608-34641 GCF_000375325.1 Capsella rubella | reverse complement strand
AGTGGTTTTCGGAATCTCATCGCGTTGCCGGTCGACTCGTCGGATTCTCTATCGCCTCAATGGTATATTGTTGTCTAAGTCTTACTATGTCTCGATGTTTTTTGTTCTCTTTGCTTTGAATCGCCTCACCTTAGCCACCGTAATCCTTTCAATTCACCAACAGAAGCACTTTGCCTTGTTTTGCCTTGCCGTCTTTGTTTCGTTCTATCTCGTCTCCGTTGACTGTTTTCGCAGTTCATCTTCTTCCTCGATCAGTCTTCCCCACAGGACACTTCATCTTCCCCACTCCATCAGTCTTCCCCACATGATGTACACAAAATCAAAACATTATTCCTCACTAAAATGAGTAATTTGTGATACATTGAGGCAAAAGATAAATTAATAGATGTAAAAACTCATGTTTAAAAAATTAGAAAGGATTTCATGATGTTTAAGAAGCGTCTTTAATTTTAGGAAGGTACTCCTAAATTTGTGGTTTTAGGATGTGAACTCGAGAACTTATGGCTTATCAGCTATTAGTGATAAGATTCAGCATGTGATGTAGTTACTAACATCATTCCCTTGAATTGGAGACAATAAAACCAAACCAAAACTGAATTGGAGACATTAATGGAATGTTTAAAGACTGTAGAAATTAGGAAAAACTAGAAAGGAGGAATGAATTATAAATTGATGTAATAATATGAAAACTATATTCTAAAAAGGTCCTGGAAATGCAAAGGAAACTAAAAAATAACTATAAGAGCTCTAATGATTAATTGATGTATACATTAAAAGCTTTGCCATTAGCTCCCTTATTACTTGAGTGTAGATATGCTGGCACGAGTGTAGATCTGTTGGCTCGAGTGAGAAGAGATCATCATGATGAAATCCTAACTTTCTAGATTTTATGAAACAAGTGCAAATAGATACCTAAATCTGTTAAATATACTTTAACATGAACCCTAAGATCTTAAACATCTATATTAATCACATAATATAATCATAAAGAGGGTTAAAGTAATACATCCACTCATTGTAGAAATGATGCTTTCTTTAATGGCTTGAAGCCTTCTTTAGTTTTCCTTTCAAGCTTTCTTGATCAATGGCTTGTAGTCTTGAAAAAAACTTAAATCTTTTAAGTGGAAAATAAAGTTTCTCTCCCCTCTCCTATAAACCCTTTCCTTTAAGTGTTGTTTTTGTTCATGATGATTTTGATGGAGCAAGTCATCTATTTATAGGTGGGGAGAGGACCTCATTCCTCATTAGGGTTTTGCCTTCCAATTTAATCTCAACCATCCATCAAAGTAGAGATTAAGGCAATGGTGACAAGTGTGAGGACAAGTGTTCTTTTGCATGGTTCTCTTAACATAAGAATGACATGTGTCTTAACACTTGTCCATTTATGAACCAAAATATGACATGCAACTTAACACTTGTCTCTCCTATAAACACTTGTCATCTTATTCTTCTTTAAATTCATTTAGGAATTAACTCCTTAATAACCAATTTTATTGGTTACCAAAATTTTATCAAAATATAACAATCCCAAATAAGAGACCAATTAACTATTAGACCACATACATGGGTAAGAATAAATAATTTTCATACATTCTCGCACTTGGTCGTTAGTCTTAATGGTTTTATTTGGAAATCATAAGACCGGCATGATATGTTATATTTATTCATTTGGTCTTTCATAAGTGTCATGGCTAATCATGTAATCAATGAGAGTCATGGCGGTCACACATCATTTTGCAACATGATTCCTTCCATGTACTACTGCATTGACTACTTTCATAGCTAGACCATATGAAGCACTCTCTCGTGAATCAAGGGATGGTACAGGGGATAGTTCAGGTGATTGACTCGCTCAATCGCTGGGATAATCGACTCACTCGATCAATGAACGAATAAAGGATGTTGAATCACTCAACAAACTTAATCTGCAGATTCCAATAGACTTAAGAGACTCACTCAGTTAAGACTAATGAATAACAATGACAAAGGTTTGAACTTTGACAAGAAGAAACTTTGCTATTACTTTTAAAATGATCAAGGGTGTTTTTATAATGTGACTAATGATCAGCTTATATAGGGCGGAGTACAACATTCTAAAATCTAAACAAAGAAATAAGATATGTGATCAAAAACTAGCCGTTGGAGTCTTTATGGTGGAATCCTTGGTCATATAGTTGATATATGATTGGGCTTATATCTGGACAGTTTTTGGGGATATGTTGAGTGTCTTGGGAGCTTCTTGATGGTAGAAATATCCTTAAACACGCACACAAACAAAGAAGGAAGAAGCCATTGTGTGTTGATGCCAAACGGGTCCAAATAAGGTAAGTAGAGCTCAGAATTGATCCTCCTGATCAAGTGTGGTGTGGTGCATCCTAGAGGGTGTAATGAAGCTTCTAAATGATATGGAAATTCTCCAGGTCGCCATGGGAATATTTGGAATGAGCCATTTAAGAAAGCATCCATTTTAAGCTCCATAAAGATCATATGAGATGAGGTGCACCAACTCTTGTGTGATATGGGCCTTGAATGGTGTAAAGTGTCTTCTAGGCTCCAATTCAAATGTCCATACACACCATTACGTGGTACAAGAAAAACTTCTTTGAAAACTTCATCTGGTCTTGTACTACTTCAGGTTCGTCAGCGAGTACTTCAGGTCCGTCCGGGAGTACTTCAGCTCGTACGTCAGGATTTACCATCGTCAAATCAGTTGCTTGGTAAATGATTCCTCCTGACCCATTGTTCATCTTAGGGTTAATTTGCTGGTGAATAATTAACCCTAGGACTTGAGCTTGTTCATCACTCCATATAGGCAAGCATTCTCCAAAATGCTCCATGTGAATCGGTTTGGTGTGTGGACTGGTTTGCTCTCGGTTTATTCTGGTTTTGATGTCCGCATCATACCCTCTCTCTTGAAAAAGTTCCGACCTCGAAACTGTACAATATGCACCAAGAGAAAGCAAGTTAGCCTTCATTCGATTTTTGGTGTTTAGGGTCTTACCTTGGTATTGTTGTAGCTTGGCTATGCGTAGTGCATCAGGCGGTCCTTCTCTCAGTATGATATTGTTGAATTCAACATTTTCTTCTTCTTTAGTGGCTGAGAAACACGATCTAAGCTTTGAATATGGGTGCATGTTATCACACCTTGCTAGTTTCTCCGTTTTCTCCAAATTTAAACTCCTTTTGGATGTAGTTTCTTGATGGCCATTGTATTCTATGATTTCTGTATCTTTCTCGAAACTTGACAATAAAATCAAGTGCATTGTACTTGAAGTTGAATTATTAAAAACAGAAAAGATAAAGCAACGATGAATGGTGGAATTATTCCAATATCGAATAAGGTTATAAGTTCCACTTACTAGTAGTTCTAATGGTTGCTTCTCAATGCTCATAATTCTTTCAACTTCTTTATCCTTGTGCTCCATAGTGTGACCTGAATCAACATTCTTTGACAAGAGCAAGTGTATCATACAAGAATTTGAATTTTCTGAACTTGTTGTAGCTAGACTAGCATTCGGTTTAAACTCTAAAGTTTTTAACCTTCCTACTTTTCTAGTTGAACAATTTGCAGCAAAATGTCCTCTCTTATGACACCTATAACATATCACATCTTTTAACTTAGAAAGATTAGAAGACTTACCTTGAGTTCGTTTGCCTTGTGAATCATGCAATGAGTTTGCACTCGGGTTTGTAGCAATAATTCGAGGGTTTGAATTTATCTCATCTTTACTTGTATTAGCTGCTGACTTAGACTCATTCTTCTCCTTTAGAGTAGTTGTAGTCGTCATATTTGGCTTGGGGCTGAAAGCTCTCTTAGGTGAAGTCTTGGACTTTGCTAGATTCCATCTTCTTGTTTTGGGATTGGTTTAGATCCATAAATTGTATTGAGACATGTCGCTTTCATCTTCCACAAACTCTTTATACAAAAGTTGCTTCATCTCTACCCAAGAAGCATTTGGTTCATCATATTCAAGACAAATATATGCATCTTGTTCCCAACGCCTAAACGCATCCTTGGTTAAGGTATCCTCCGCATAGACCGTCTTTTCCTCCTCTGGAATTTGGTTAGATGATAACCAATCCTCCATGTCTTCTTCCCAAAGCAATTATGCTTCTGGCCCTTGGTGATGGCCTGCAAAATTAATGTAACGGGATTCATCTCTTACAACCTCACTTACTTCTTCATCTTCTTTGACAGAGTCTCCTTCTGAATCATCTCTTCCAGCCTAACTTACGGCTTCATTCTCTTCATCAAACTCTTCTTCAAGTTTTGATCTATCACCAAAACTTGCTTCAAACTCTTCTAAACTGAATTGGGATTCAGTTTCTCCTTGGTGATCTTCCTCATGGTCAGAGTAAGGTATCTCACACCATAGTCTCTCTTCTTCCTCATGATGTAGCTCTTCTTGTTCTTGACTGGACTGAGAATCAGTCTCCTCATAATATGCCTCCTCTTCATTACTGATTTGAGAAACATCATCTCCACACTATGAATCATCTCCATGGAATTGTTCAGCTTCACTCGCTTGATGGTCCTCTTTGGTGTACCAACCTTGGTAATTAATAGCATCTAGGGAGTGGTCTGGTGGCTTTTGTTCAGGTTCATCCTCATCAACTTCGTCACTATAATCTGACCTTGAGTAATCTCCATGAGGCCATGGTGTTGCATCATATTCATCCTCCTCATCAAACCAACTTTGGTTTGTATCTTCTTTCTCGGACTCAAAGGAGCTGGAGTCGTAAGACTCTTCTTCTTGTGTTGAATAGCCTTCCATGGCTAAAATCCTTGAATATTCTCTTGCACAAAACAAAGAAAGAGAAAAAGATTAAGAACGTATCAAGCAAAGATAAAACAAGAAAGGAAATAACAAATAAATGGTAAAAAGAAATATGGAAGTTTTTTTTCTTCAAATAAATTCGAAAATTTCAAATGACAAAATGGAAAAAACAATTTTTATTTTTATTTTCAGATTTTATAAAAATAAAACTACGAAACTAATTTTAAAATAGAAAAATATGATTTTTATGGCTTTTTCTATTAATAAATCAAAAATAAATAAAAACTAAGGCAAATATATATATATATTTTTTGAAACAAGGTACTGAAGCAAATCTATAAGAATAAAGCAAGAAACAAAAAAATTTCTTTTTTGTTTCAATAAAATACTGAAGCAAATAACAAGATTAAAGCAAGAAATAATCGAAGCACTCTCTCATGAATCAAGGGATGGTACAGGGGATAGTTCAGGTGATTGACTCGCTCAATCGGTGGGATAATCGACTCACTCGATCAATGAACGAATAAAGAATGTTGAATCACTCAACAAATCCGCAGATTCCAATAGACTTAAGAGACTCACTCACTTAAGACTAATGAATAACAATAACAAAGGTTTGAACTTTGACTAGAAGAAACTTTGCTATTACTTTTAAAATGATCAAGGGTGTTTTTACAATGTGACTAATGATCAGCTTATATAGGGCTGAGTACAACATTCTAAAATCTAAATAAAGAAATAAGATATGTGATCAAAAACTAGCCGTTGGAGTCTTTATGGTTGAATCCTTGGCCATAGAGGTGATATATGATTGGGATTATATCTGGACGGTTTTGGGGGATATATTGAATGTCTTGGGAGCTTCTTGATGGTTGAAAGATCCTTACACACGCACACAAACAAAGAAGGAAGTAGACATTGTGTGTTGATGCCAAATGGGTCCAAATAAGGTAAGTAGAGCTCAGAATTGATCCTCCTGATCAAGTGTGGTGTGGTGCATCCTAGAGGGTGTAATGAAGCTTCTAAGTGATATGGAAACTCTCCAGGTCGCCATGGGAATATTTGGAATGAGCCATTTAAGGAAATATCCATTTTAAGCCCCATAAAGATCATGTGAGATGAGGTGCACCAACTCTTGTGTGATATAGGCCTTGAATGGTGTAAAGTGTCTTCTAAGCTCCAATTCAAATGTCCATACACACCATTACGTGGTACAAGAAAAACTTCTTTGAATAACTTCATCTGGTCTTGTATTACTTCAGGTTCATCAGCGAGTACTTCAGGTCCGTCCGGGAGTACTTCATCTCGTACGTCAGGATGTACCATCGTCAAATCAGTTGCTTGGTAAATGATTCCTCCTGAACCGGTCTTCTTAGGGTTAATTTGCTGGTGAATAATTAACACTAGGCCTTGAGCTTGTTCAGCACTCCATATAGGCAAGCATTCTCCAAAATGCTCCATGTGAATCGGTTTGGTGTGTGGACTGGTTTGCTCTCGGTTTATTCTGGTTTTGATGTCCGCATCAAAAGAGAGGATTCGTGAGAATATATTACACTTGATCTTCAGTATTGACATGAAGCATCTTGATGAGGCCTTTATCCAAGGACTGTGTGACAGTCCACTTCTATATGTTTGGTGCCCTCGTGAAAAAGGGGTTTGTGGCTATGTAAATCGCTACAGTGCTATCTGAGTATAGAACTGGGAAAGAGGGAAGACCACATCATTTCACAAGAGATGAGAGACGACCCCAATAACATAGAAAATCCCGTGGTTGATCTTCTACTGTCAGGACAAGAAGCATAATCAGAATCTGTAAAGCCTTTAAGAGTGATGTCTGGATCTGCAGAGTAGAAAAGTCCTTGTCCAACAATGCCTTTAATGTACTGAAGAACCTGATACACGGCTATGAGGTGAGTAGTTTGCGGTGCAGAGGAGAATTGACACAACTTGTTTACAGCAAAAGTAATATCAGGGCGAGTGATAGTGAGATACATCAGTCTCCCGACAAAACTGCGATACATCTCTCTATCTTCTAATAAATCACTATCACTCTTTGATAATTGCAGGTTTGGAACCATAGGGGTTGTAACTGGTTTACAAGCCAACATGCCTGAAGTTGTCAACAGTTCAAGAGCATATTTCCGTTGACGAAGAGAAATACCAGAGGAATTACGAGCCACTTGCAAACCCAAGAAATACTTCAAAGGGCCAAGCTCTCTCACTTTAAAGCTTCTGTCAACTGTGTAGCTCACGTAGCAGTAGTGCTTGCAATAAGGATGTCATCAACATAGACCAAAACTGCAAGATATTCATTACCAGAACTCTTGACAAACAATGTATGATCCCCATGGCCTTTAGTAAAACCCAAACGCAGCAGAGAATCAAAAAACTTAATAAACCATTGCCCAGCTGCTTGTTTTGGACCGTAGATAGACTTCTTGAGTCGACAAACAGCATTCTTAGCCAAATGGTCCCCCTTAATCTCTGCATAACCTTCAGGTAAACGCATATATATGTCCTCTTCCAAATCCCCATTCAAGAAATCATTGAAAATATCAAGTTGAGTGAGAAACCAGTTCTTAGAGGCAGATATTTTGAGAAGCAATTTCACAGTGACCATTTTTGCAACAAGTGAAAATGTCTCAATATAATATAAACCCTCTTTTTGAGTGTAACCTTTAGCAACCAACCGTGCTTTATAAAGTTCAAGACTCCCATCAGTATGCAATTTCATAGTGAAAACCCATTTACACCCCATAACCTTCTTACCGGGAGGTAGAGTAGTAACTTCCCAAGTATTAGTTCTTTCCATAGCTCCAATTTCCTTATCAATAGCCTCACACCATTCTTTGGAGTTCTTTGCCTCAGGATAAGCTTGAGGAATCAGAATTTTGGTAATGTTGTTGATGTATAACAAATAAGATTGTGAGATGTTGGAATAAGAAAGAAAAGAGGAGATAGGAAGTTTTCTCACTCGTTGATCATAAATTTGTGGTGATGGAGAAATTTGAGTTAAAGAGATAGGAAGAGAAGGAACAGTACCTGAAGACAAAGAATCCATTGGTGTGAAAACATCTGTTGTAGCTTCAGTTTCTGAGAAGTAGCCAATGGAAAAACTGTTTCATGAAATTCAACATTTCTAGTTATATAGATCACATTACTTTCCAAATCCATTATCTTGTACCCTTTATAACCTGCAGGATAACCCAAGAAGAGACATGCCCGTGCTTTGGGATGAAACTTGTGTCGCTGCTTAGGTGATGTAGAGCCATAGCAAAGACAACCGAAGGTTCTAATGCGGGTGTAATCTAGTTGCTTACCAGTGAGCAATTCAAATGGAGTTTTGTTGGATAGAAATGGAGAAGGTGTGTGATTGATCAGAAAAACCGCAGTCAAAATGCAATCTCCCCAATGAGAAAGAGGAACCTGAGACTGGAAATATAGAGCTCTGGTCACATTCAAAATGTATTGGTGTTTTCGTTCAACGACCGAGTTCTGTTCAGGTGTCTCAGGACAAGAGTGATAAGGAAAGATGTCGTTTGACTAATAGAATTGTGTAAACTGCAGTTCCTTAACATTATATGATCTAAATAATTTCACTCTTTTGTTGTACTGATTTTCAACTCCAGTGATGAAACCAGGAAACACAGTGAGAACATCACTTTTATTCTTGAGTAAGTAAACCCATGTTGCCCTGGTGTGATCATCAACTATAGTTAAAAAATATCTATATCCTTCAACTGTTTCAACTGAAAATGGTCCCCAAACATCAATGTGTAACAACTCAAAAGTTGAATTACAAATGTTTTTCAGAAAAATAGGATAGCTTCTTCTACTTTGCCAAATGACATACAATAAGCAGTTTTCTTATTCTTGTGTCCAATAGTTCCCAAAACTCCAGAAAGAACATCCAGTCTTGAGTAAGAAGGATGTTCAAGTCTCTTGTGCCACATACCAATATCCACCACTGCATTGACTGAAATTGATGAAGATTATGTATCTAACACATATAGATTTACAGTTCGAAGACCTTTACCAATCATCACCCCCTTGATAGGATCATGTATTTGGCAAGAAGAGGTATCAAAGATCACTCGGGAACCAAGATCAGATGTCAAAGAGCTGATACTGATGAGTTGAGACCACTGATCTTGATGGGATGCCATGTTGGCATATTTACATAACTCTCCACAGATGTATCCAGAGAAACAAAAACATTTTTGTCATGAGACACATGGTGAGTTGCACCAGAATCAATCAACCATGTGTCTGTGGACAATGTATGTTTTGAGGCAGCCTGAATACCAATAAAAGAGTATGTGGAGTTAGAAAATGCGATACCGGGGTGATCTAGAGCAAAGTGAGATGTGCTAGCTTCAGCAAGAACTATTATAGGAGGTGTAACCCGAAGTTGAGAGCTGAAAAGAGCAATGAGATTGTGAAGTTGATCTTTAATAAAAGTTCCAAGTAAACCATCAACTGGTGCTGGAGAGTTCTCTGAAGCAGAAGTAAGAGAAACTTGAGCAGCAACCACAGGTGGCTTTTGAGCACCAGATTTTTCCTTAGAAACAAAACCAGGAGGGAACCCATGTTTACGATAACACCTCTCAGCAATATGTCCTACACGGTTGGAGAATGAACAGATTGGTCTACCGTTATTTGGAACATTCTGAACATATATCACTGCAGGGGAGATTGAAGAGAAGATGTCAGTTGAGAAACTTGAAAATCTGTGGAAGGAGTCACAGGAGAGAAACTCTTTTGGCTATCATCATGATCCAAAATGTTGTAAACTTCAACAAGAGTAGGCAATGCTTTCTTAGAAATGATATGACGACAAACAATTACATAAGACTCATTTAATCCAGCCAAAAACTTAACAGCGCAGCATGAAGAAGCCTTCGATCGAGCTGGTTTCCTATTCGCACGAGCTATAGTCACCATTGTTACTCAAAGAGAGAGCAGAGAGAGATGAAATTTAGCTCGAGAAAGGAAGAACATATCAAAAATCAAAGAAGATTTAGAGCTCAGATGGCTCTAATACCATATTAATATCGAGAGAGAATGAGATGAAAGGAGAAAGTTTGTTATGGAATAATGATTTTCTCATTCAATTAATTGTAAAACTGTACATCGTTCTGTTTATATACATGTATGCTATATCAAAAATAACCGGAATAAACCGAGAAGCGTAAATACAATATACATCCTCCAATAACTCCACAAATCCGAGTTTCAATTCAGAAAAGAGTTAGAAAACACTTGGATGCAAACTCAATTGAAAAGAATAAGATCATAAACATGTTAATGCTACAAATACACTTCATCTTTCTTCAGTTTTGGTGTGTTTATTTGATAAAATCTGAAATGAGTGTTTTTCCTGGTGTCGTAGGAACGTATAAGATTCAAAGGAGATAGTCAAATCATTTAATATGTTATGGTGTTTGTGCTTGTGTCTTACACACGTATTGATCTTTATTGGTTTCTGAAATTAGTGTTTGTGTTTGTGTCTTAGGAACATTTCCTTACTGGTTTCTGAAATAAGTGTTTGTGCTTGTGTCTTAGGAACGTATCCTTATTGGTTTCTGATTATCTGTTTGATGCAATTTTTAATAACAACAATTAGTGAGATAAAATTTCTGAAGCTGCATGATAAGAATGTCATTCAGCTGAAAGACATTTGTTCTGACATATATGTGACTGTGCAGCTTTCAAAATCACAACGAGGAACCATTACGTGAATGTACTAAGTCTCACATGAATGTGCTGAGATTCAAGACAGCTGCAGGGAAGGATGGCCACAAAAGGCTTCAAAGATGGAATACAAGGCAATTGAGAGTGTTTTAAACCATTAATTATGTAGTTGTTCATCTACTTTTTAGAAGTTTGTTATTTTAGGAGTATGATGTATTCTTGGTTTTAATTATGTTGTTGATTTTATTTGTAATTCAGTTTTTTAAAATTTCATGGTTTCATATTAATAAATATAGTAGTTTCATTTTTAATATCTTTCAGTTCCAAGAAACATTATTGAGAATTTAAATATATTGAAAAATTATTAATATAAATATAAATATCATTATTAACATAATATATAATTTGTATATATGATGTATAAATACAATAATAAATACAACCATAGTCGTAAATTAGTCTTCATTTAGTCCCTAATTTTGGCGACTACATTATGACTAAAGTTTGTAATCGTAACATAGTCGCTAATTTAGCGACTATGCTACGACGAATTTTACGACTACATTATGACTAAAGTTTGTAATCGTAACATAGTCGCTAATTTAGCGACTATGCTACGACGAATTTTACGACTACAAACATTAGTCGTAATGTAGTCACTATTTAGCGACTAAATTTACGAATAATTATTTTATCGACTGTCAAATTACGTAACACACCATTTAGCGACTAGATAATGACTAATATTATAGTCGTTAAATGTATGTTTTTTTTGTAGCGCGTACATGCTGGCTGGTTCCTCTCGTACACGTATTAGAGTAGGGAAACTAGACACCGCCCACAGCAGTGGCGTAGGAAAAAAAACAAGCCATTAAAGAAAGTATGTGAACAAGTAAGCTAGCTTTGGTTTTTGATGTTGAAGATGGAATATCCTAAAAATGGAAAGCAGCAGATGAAGTGATTGTAACAACGAAATAAGCTAAACGGATGGAAGATACTGTGGTCCCAAATGGGTAACCGCTGAGTCATCAATGATTTTTATGAGGTGAAATTATCAAGGATTGGGGGGGGGGGCACTTTGACAATTCCTACTTTGAGGGAAATACGTCGTAAACATTTCCTCGATTTCTTGTTCCTCCTGTAGACAAAAAACAAAATCCAGTCGTCATGTGTTGAATTTGAACCGATCATTGGCTTATGATCATGCTCATATTGTGGTCCCGGTGAGTATAAGTTGAGGTCTTGAATTTTTGTGGAAGGCTTCTTATGAGGTCCATGTTATTAGCTCAGATCATTGTATTATTGACATTCAAGTTAATCCAGTTAGTCAACATCGTCAATTTGTGTACGGCGATTCGTTAGTTGATATTGCTGCTCTTCGGGATGCACCTTCGCCTGTTTTGGGTGATCTCAATGAGATAATGGATAATTCAGAGAAGATTGGTGGACAAGTAAGGGCTGAATCATCGTTCTTTCCATTTAGGAATATGATGAATGATTGTAGCCTACAAGTTTTCTTGTGTAGGAGAGCTTAATAGGATGTTGATTCAATGTCGCCTGGTTTCATCTTTTTCTACGTGTACAAGCTGAGTACCTGAACCGTATAGGTTCTAATCATCTATGTTGTTTACTTAGTTTATAAATGAGAACATGTTGCATAGAGGGAGGTTTTGATGATGTGATAAAAGAAGGTTGGGCAGTAGTTGAGACAACGGAGATGAAATCTGTAATGAGTAAAATTGAAAACTGCCGAAGATTTCAAAGAGCGTATAACCGTTTTAAAAACAAGATTGAGGTACAGGGTAATAAGCTTCTGTTGTACTTTCATTGCTTAAAAGATTATAGAACAGAAAAAAAAAACTGTTTTGGAAACAGCAAAGTAAGGAGAAATAGTTGTGTGAGGGTGATCGTAACACAAGATTCTTTCATGCGAGTGTGCAGCGAAGGAGAGTGAAAAACATAATTATATCTCTCGTTGATGTGAATGGTGTTGAACAATTCTCTGAAGGGTCAAAAACTATTTACTAGCTCAAAACAAGAATAGCCTTAACCGTAACTTTAAAGAAGAGATTTTTCAGCTTATATCTCTTCAACCGTAACAAGACGAGTAAGTGCAGTTTTCATGGTACTCGCAACCCACGGAATGTATTAGCGGGTCTTCTAGAGATGTTCTTAATTTTATTAGTGATCTGTTGAAATCATGGTTAAGTGGTTGGCATGAGAAAACTCTATCATTGGGAAGCAAATAAGTCATTTAAAAAATTGTTGCAATGGCTTTACCAGTATATGTTATGTCATGCTTCCGGTTGACCAAACACCGATGCAAACAACACACAGGTGCTATGGCTAACTTTAGGTGAAAGGGAGTGAAAACAAGAAAAATATGCATTGGGTATCCTAAGATCGCCAAATATTCAAGGCAAACACAACTACAGCCATCTCCAAGTCATGGTAGGATAATTCTCTTCATGCTTCGTCAACTGCCTCGAATTATAGACAATCACCTTACCCTACAACATTAACACACACTTAATACCAACTCTCCACGCATCCATGTACACCAAATATGGCATGCTCAGGAAATGCCAACTCTAGAGTAAAAGTCAACATCACCTTTAGGTGTGTAAAACTCTGCTCACACTCCAGTGACCACACAATAAGACATTCTTCCCCGTTAGCTTAGTCATCGCCTGAACCATACTCGTCAAACCCTTGACAAAGTTTCAGTAATAACCCGCTAACCTGCTACACCGGAAAAATTCTGGATCTCGATAGGCTTTGTTTGCCTCGGCCGATCTTTGAAGGCCTTAATCTTCTCTGGATCCATAGAATCCCCCTTCTCTGAGAAAATGTGACCCAGAAAACCAACTTCCCGCAGCCAGAAACTATACTTCTCAGCTTAGTGTACAACTTTTTCTCCCACCCATTCTTTAACACGTTCGGTCCGCAAATTAATTACTGTTCCTCGGCAGTCTTAGAATGCACCAAGATGTCTTCCATGAAAAAGATCACGAACTCGCCCATATATTCCTGAAACACACTGTTCATCAACCTCATGAACACCGTCGATTCATTCTTCAACCCGAATGGCATCATTATAAACATGTGCTGTCCGTACCTCGTCCAAACGTCGTATTCTCAATAAAGGGTACTTGTTCTTCATAGTGACCCAGTTAAACCCTCGATAGTCGATATACAACCGAAAATTACATTTCTTCTATTTCAGAAACAACACTAGTGCTCCCAACAGTGAAGTACTCACCCGGATAAAACCCTTATCTCTGCAATAAAAATCTCGTAGGATGCTTTCGACAACGGCGTCGTCCCTGGTTCCAACTCAATCTCGAAAGGATCTGACCGCAACAGCGGAAAACCCTATGACAACTGCACACATCCTAAAAGTTCTACGAGTTTGAGGATGTGTGAAGTTGTTGTAGCAGAACAGGGAAGTGAACCGCCAGATCCACCTGGTACGACTTCGGAGACCTCATAGATCGAAATAAGGCCTCTAGTTACAATCTTCACTTGTCAGCTACAAAGGGATCGGTACCCCCGAGAAGCGTACTCATACTAAGCCTCTGAAGCTACTCCCCCATCCTCAGGTGGTATGACTGATCAACCATCGCACCTACACCATGCTGCAAACCCAATCCAACTGGTTGCACTCCCACAAACACTAGATGCACAACCACATTCCCTGGTAACACATCCACAACCCTTGGTGGTCCCACTAGAGCCAGCACTGGCACTGCACCCGGTAACCGCTCCAGCTACCGTGTCAACGAATCCGCCTGATGATTATCTTGACCTTGGCTCCACCTGCTAGATCACCCTCAACTAGGTTCCCAGCCAAACCTGTTTGAACCCTTGCAACTAGACAAACCAGTACCGCCTCCGGTCAAACCTGGCTCCATGACACTCACACTACCCTCACCTAACGGCCCCTCTTGATGCACATGCGATCCGCCAATAAAATTTGTCGTGATAGTCTGGCAAACGCTCTTGTCGCTCCTCGAGGCTCTACCCCGCTACCTACCGCGACCACGCAAACGACCACGACCATTACCTCGACTACCATCAACTCTAGCCATCTATTATAACACAATAAAGGCTAATAACACAAGGCAAAATCAATTTTACCAAAAAAACTTATCGTGGGATATCTTTGAAGGCTTAAAGAGGATGATACTAGTTCTACATGCTCAATCAACTGACTAACTAATCATAATCAAATCTAGCATGCATCCACCAAGTATCGCACAACGGTTGACAACATACATCAATAATTGCTCGGGTATTACCCTCGATATACTAAACCGAAAGGTAGGATACGCGAGATTGATCACAGAGTAAAGATACTGTAAAGACTTAAGAGACTCGTTCTTAGCTAAAGCGGACAAGATTTGTTTGTTTAGTTTTCAGACTTGTAAATAAAAATGCAAATAAATAGAGGTTTAAACTTATGAATGAAAGACATTGAGGAGCAGGGTATTTCACAGAACAATGAATAGTAAATGAAAGCAACAAGGATTCCACATAAAGAATCGTTCTTAAACATGAACACAAATTTATATTACTCCTCTCTCAAACAATTAATCACTAAATTCAACTACTCAATTACTAGACTCTAATTTGTAATTTCCTAATCAAATTCGTATTATCGAATAGGTTCATTTAGTTCACAAAGCATAGTAACATCAAATCTCACATGCTAGAAATACAATGCTCAATTTACAGTCATTTAGGCATTTTATTAATCATCTCTGAATCATTTGAAAGCCTAAGTACTAAAATGGGGTGATCAATCATATTCTAGCATTGAGAACAAGTAAATTGAAGTACCATATAATAAGAATCCATTAAAGCAATCAGTCCACTAATTCATTGAATCTTCTACTTAGAACCCTAAAACCCAATTGAGAAACTACTCACACATAAACTGAAGCAAAACAAATAGACATAGAATGAAACATGATCCAATAGATTAAAATAGATCCAACTTTCTAGCACCTGCTCATGACTCAAAACACGACTCAAAAGACACACAAAAAAAAAAATTACGCGACAAACGACTGAAAATGGACATTAAAGAAAAGATAAAAGACTCCAAAAGCACCATATATCCACCAGCCAATAGGAAAAGAAATCACCAATTCAATTCTTAAAGCATTCTAAACATCAGTCTTCAAACCATGAGATTCACAGACCCTCCATAACAACCCATTTAACTAAGCCCTAGAACCGTAAGGGTTCTGATACCCCATCAAAAAGACTCGACTTTTTTTAATTTATTAATTAATAGTCCAATATCTACTAATTAACCTAACCGAGTTAAACCAACAATATCATCATTGTCATACAATAAACCATCATGGACAACAAGAACAAACCAAACCAATTCTAATTAATCATAATATTAACTAACCAATCATAAAATCACCACAATTTACACCATCAACCTAGCATGCTTCTAATTCATGTTCTAACAACATAAAATAAACATTAACCAACAACCGAGACCCTAGATCATCCTCCTTCTCATTGCCATGATTCCACGTCACACTTTATCTACACCACAAACACAATGAGATGCATGAGTATTATCACAAACACTTAGTGAAGCGATCCTCCCATCTACTAGGCTATACACAAGCAATTAAGATCATGATCACACATCAATAATACCAAAGACAGCCAAACCAGTCAATCAAAAACACAAACTGCGCTCACAGAAAGCTGATGTCAGTCGATAACAACAACTGGCATCGATCCACACCACCACCAAATAGGACCACAAACTGCACTGCGAACAACCGACATGTGTCGTTCGATACCTAGGAACTCATCCAGTGTCGATCTCATCCACGAAAGAACCCTAAAATAACCACCACATCATCTCCCATGCCGACACAACCAAAGTACATCCACACAATGCCATACAAACACCTGAAACATATATACAATAAGGAAAATCAATCCACACATCACGTAAACAAAAATTACACAACCTTAATACTTAGATAAGCCATGGTCACGCACTCACCTTTGGTTTGGATTGAAAGGAAGACAGAAACAGAGAAAAAGAGCACCACATTAACCTATTTTCACACCCACAACCACAAAAATTCCCTTCTCCTTGCTAGAACCCTCAAGGGAAACCCACATAAACCTCTAAATCTCTCACAGGCCACACCTTAGCACTAGGATCCTCACACAAGCTTTTCTATCTTTCTCAAACCTGTAGGAAGCGACCTAAAGCAGAGAAAACCTCCATGGAGAGTGGCTACTTGAGTTTTAAAACAATTTAAGGGTTTCTTCCAATTGAAATCGAGCTAAACCGATAATTAAAAACTAAACCGCCAAACCCAAAATCACTGGTTTCGATTGACACACTACAACAAAATATTAATATTGTTAGCATCTGATTACTGCTACTAAAAGTCATTGATAGAGAATTTTCAAAAGCTATGTATGCGCCAACTATAATAGGTCGCACACATATCATAACGTTTTTCTAATCTTATGAATTTTTTTATCTATAATAGCGTTGTTTTTTACTTGCTATAATATTTTACTACTTAAAATAGTTTTTCTTTACGCTATTAAAGTTTTATGATAGCGTTGCTGTAACGAGCTATTGTTTTATCAGTTTTACAATAGCTTTAAATATTAATGTTATATATTTCTTTAAAATTAAAGCAATGGTTAAGTGTTGCACATGTTTTCGTTGTAGCATTTTTCTATGCTATGGTAATTTATAAGTAATGCTATGCAATATGAAATTTTCACAGTTTTCATACAACCAAAAATACCTGATACACATGATTATCAAACAAGTCTCAAACCAACATTACATTACCAATCCAACAAGTCATTACCGAATTCAAATTCATCATTCAAGTCACAATACAAATCGAAACAGCAGAGTAAACCTAAGTCTTTTAATATAATATCACTTTCTCCTTTGGCCACCTTTGGCCATGCAATGGCAGTTCCAATTGCATCTCCAAGACACTCTGTTTCAGACAACGGCCTCCAAACAAGTGCAGTATTCACATTCACTATATCAACCCAAACCTTAACTGCGTTATCACCCAAGGGAAAAAAACGAACAGTCTACTCTGGGTTGTCTGACGCCCAACGTCCTTCAGCAACCGCCTTTTTCTTCCGCTAATATGCATTAGCTTACACTTCTTATTTTCTTTGGGAGCATCACTTGGACCGTGACGCTACAATGGTTGCAATATAACATATTTATTAAAGTTAAAAGAAAAACATCTTAATTTGTAGTGGAGACTTAGAAGTGTAGAAATTGAGCTAATTACCTAAGATCTTTGAAGTGGAGACAGAGTCAGTTGTGGTGGAATTTTCTTTACAGGCGCTGGTGGACATGAATCTTTTCCTTTCTGCTTATGAGAGTTAGAAACTGGAGATGCAGAAGTTATACCTTTTGATGAAGTTTTTGGACTTGGTTCTTTTGTAGAGGAGGTATGTGGCTAAAGAGCGGACTTTTAACATCGTGTCTATGTGGTATCTTCAAAACTACACTTATTAGCAGGCCATGCTATAAATGACTTCACAAAGTCCCCAATGTATCTTGTTTCTATTGTTGGCCTCCATAAGAAATTATTTTTAACATGTACCACATCGAGATATACTTTAACTGCATTTGGTCATAGAGGAATATTATTAACCAACGCTTTTGGTTCCTTACAATGCCAACGTCCTTCACCAAGCACTTCATCAGTATTACTAGACCAATCTAGTAGTTTGCATTTGTTCAAATAATCTGTTTTTTGGCTCTGTCAAATGCATAAAACAATAATCTCAGAAAATATCAACACATTGAACTAATATGTATAGTTGAGTGTAAGAAAATGTTACCCTTACATGAATGTCTTCAGAATAAAGCCACTGGTCTGATTCAACACATTTATTGAGAGGCCGTGCAATGATTTTACCAAAAGCTAGACCAACATTATAAATCTCAACTGTAGGTCTCCAAAGAAAGGCTTCTCAGATAATCGATGTATCAACCAAAACTTTAAAAGCAAGAGGGCCCAAGGGGATGTTATTCAGAAAGTCATCCGGATCAGTGCAAAGAATAAGTACTTCAGCCACTTTTTCAGCAGTACCATCCCAATCAACCAACACACAACGTCAATATGCTTATTTGTTAACACTCTACAGTAAAATATATATCAAGATTGTGAGTATTTACTATAAGCATATCAACTAAACAAGCTCATATAAATTAATTACTTTTCCTATAACAGAAGCTGAGTTCTCACCAACTTCAGTATCTTGCTTGTGTCAAATTTAAAACCAAGTTAAACAAACATATGGAGGAGTAATGTTTCAATGTAAACCTATTTCTGTTTAACAAACTTGTTGTTTAATTCTCTTAATCTCATCTTCCAATTTATGTACTTTGTGAACCAACTGATATTGTTTCTCTTCCATGTCAACAATAAACTTTTGGTCAATTGAAAACAAGCTAACTTGGTCTTACTCATGCTTCTTCCCATTGCCCTTAGACGACCTAGATTATCAGGTCCTTATAGCTGTGAAAAGGGGTCATCTCGTGGGTTTGTTGAAGTTGATGAACCAGCATTATCAACCAACTCAGCTGCTTTCTTCTTCATACATTACAAACATGCATATGGTAAATGAGAATATAGACCAGAAAATGAAGAACAACATTAAATACTTAACATATTTTTCAGCTGCTTTTGTGTTGACTGGAGTACCATCCTTTTTACTATGTGACTGGACCCAGACCTTTAGCCTACTCACTTGAGATGGTTCGGAACTTTGTTGTGTCTGTTACAAAAAGAACACATTGTTCAGAAAAGACCAAACAAGATGGTTTAGAAGAGTAATATTATCAAAGTTAAGGTAGTAGATTTTACCAACTCTTATGCCAGCCTGGCCATTCCTTTGCGGCTACAAGTGTGTGGTATTTGTCTTCGCCGTCTCTCTTTGTAAGATTCACTTATACCTGCAAATTCTAATCTAGTCTTGAGCTTCACAAACTTACGCCATTCTCGTGGTGAAACATTCTTAGGTCTCAGATTCATTCGGTCTTGGTTAGTAGATTTGGATCTTATCTAGGAGACTAGTCTTGATTTGGAGGAATTCCAGAGGCATCCCATTTGCCCCATCACAGGATTCTTCTGGAACTCTTCATCGAGGTCAAATCTAGCCTGTATAATTGACTGATTTAACATTAACACAGAAGCATAAACAATGAACAATGACACACATGAGTCATGTAAAGAAGTATGACCTATACAGATTTCCACAAAACTGCTCTCAGTTCGTCAGTGATTTTCTTTCAGTCATCAATGGTGACAGGAACATGTTCCCGCACTAATTGACCTAGATAAGAGGACAGCTTTACTGAGCCAGGACCTATAGCCTCTCCCATGCCATTGAATTCAAATATTTCACAGACATTTGGATATTTAGTTACATTATTCATCTTTGTTGATCTTGTTTCTCTTCTGACATTTCAACATAACCAAGAGGCTCATCATCTTGAACACCTTCTTCATTTTGCCTTCCTTCCTCAGTCTCTCTTTGTTCAGCCACTCTTTCTTCCTCATTCTCCTTTTATGCATTCACTTCATCACTCTCTCTTGCATCAGCCGCTATTTCTTCCTCATTCTCTCCTGTTTCATTCACTCTTTCTACATCATCGGCTGCAGTTTGATCAGGGTACACAGTACACATAAATTCCGGCTCATCTTCATCAACAAGTTTCTTCTTTGATTTCTTGGACTTCTTAGTCGTCTTTGTTGTCTTTTTATTCCCTATTGTGATTCACCTGAAACAATTAATAAGAAAAACTAGTTACAGTAAACAAAGATGACACAGAAAGATCTCTATATGAGTAAAGTAATTAAACAAACAGACAATCATATACCTAACATAAGCATATCAACACACAAACGCACATAAAACATAACACACATATATGCCTTCACAATTAGTTCGCGCATTTTGAGCATTTTCTTCTTCCTCTAACTCAATATCCATTGGAATTATTGATGGCATTGGTCCTATATATGTGTTTCCATCTTTTTCAACTTCCTCGCTATATCTTCTGGAAGGACCTTTTAGTAAAACACACCAACCAGTTTGATCATTCTCCTTCGAGTAAAAGACTTGCTTAGCCAGAGATGCCAATATGAACGGATCTCTCATGAAAGAACTTGACTTTGATTCAAGTTAACTAACGTGAACCCACCTTCTACTTTAACCCCGTTACCTCTAACTGCCCATTGATACGGGAATATAGGAATGTAGAATACATTATAATCCAACAGTATAATTTCTAGTATTCTCCCATAGTAAGTAATTAAAGCAGCCACTTGTGAAATATCCTTTGCACTCGCTCTAAACATTGCAGTAGCCTCAAATCACAGAGTCTACAGGGTGTCTGAATTTCCCATCTTTGCTCTTGTTAGTAGCATGCCACCTTAATTTTCTGGCCATGTCATCACACCTAAACAACCGCTTTAGCCTAGGAATTATTGGAAAGTACCGTAAAACTTTATGTGGTACACCTTTCTTTACCTCACCGGTTTCTAAGTTAACCTTCCACCTTGAAGCCTTGCAGTTTGGAAAATAGTCAATCTTCTTCAACTCCTTTCTAAATAGGCAGCAATCATTCATACACGCATGAATCTTCTCATAACCCACATCAAAATATTTAAAAAAATTCTTTACATCATACAATGATGTATGCAGCACGTTTTCAGCTGGTAACATCTCTGACAGTGTATCAAACAGATCGTTGAAATTCTTGTCAGACCAGCCATTCTATGTCTTGAGTCAAAAAAATGAGACAATAGTTGATAGCTTGCTCTGACTTGTGCAGTTTGGATATAATGGGGTTTCTGCATCTGCTAACTTTTTCTGGAATTCATCTTCTCTACTGTCCTCTACCTTCTCAATCACATAAAAGTCATCTGCATCATCAAACCGATGATCTTCATAATCAGCAGCTCTGTATAACCCAGCAATCTCTTCATTAAAATGATTTACTTTCTCTTCAGCTTCAAAAACTGAGTTATATTCTCCATGATGGTACCAGTCCTTACGCAGCTTGTAAACGTCATCCATACCTCTTGTTACAAGATGGTCAACAACATAACTACATGAATGACGATCTACAATGCGACAGTCTCTACAAAGAAAAATTATGAACTGACTGTCTCCGTTATCTACTGAGATAGTCTTGACAAAATTCCATGCACCTATCTCATAAGCATGATCAATTCTACAAAGATGCACTCATGCTTAGTCTAACATTATATGATCTTACCTTCATTAAAACCGTTTGAGCAACAATGCATATTAACTAGTCATCAAATCAATATTTGTATAACCGATTACAATTTAACTACTACATATAAGCAAAGACATTGAATTTTAAAAACACATCAAACAGACACAACAACCAAGATATAAGTAAAGCCACTTCAATGTAATAAATCAACCTAAATATACTACGAGAAAAAGAACAGTTGCGCAGTCACTCTAATCTCATAGCAAACCCATCACATAAACAATGAACAATGCTCTTTATCAAACAAAAATAACAATACAGTCTCTGTAGTATCTATTAGTGAAAATATTGAGAGCAAACCTTACACCAAATTAAGAGCAAAATCCAATGATTGGGTGATAATGTATAGCTTCGTAAATGTGTTTAACATGTCACCAAAACTTGGAAACATTACAAAATCAGTATACTCATTCGTGAATCTACTTAAACTTGAAAGAATCAGTAATGTAAATACCTTAATCCAATCCAAATCAAACCCAACTTTGCTTAGATATGGTTGCACAAACAAGACATTTCTTTTAAATGTTTAAATCTCATAAAGTAAACCTTGAGAGAACCTAAATCTCATAAATAAAACTTAAATCTCATACAAAAAATTGGGAGAACAAGACTAAGAAGATATAAAGCTATGAAATAGCTTGCCTAGATATGCAATCAAAACCAGATGTGCAATAGAGAGAATGATATCGAGCTGAGCACTGATGGAGGATGAAATCGACCTGAGATGTGCGACAGAGAAGATGAAATCCACCTGAGATGTGCGAAAGAAGGGATGAAATCGAACTGAGACAAGAGGATGAAATGGAGCTTAGATTAGCGACAGAGGCGATGAAATCGAGCTCTTACCTGACAGAGGCGATGAAATTGAGTTTGAAATAAAGACTGAGAGGATGAAATCGAGCTTCTAATTGCAATAGAGAGGATGAAAACGAGTTCCTCTTTTTGGGGAAGAAAACATAATTTGTCGAAGAGGGATAAAACGTAAGTGTTGGGCGCTTAGAACTGAAAATTTTAGTAAAAATTACTAAGTATTGGGCGCTTAAAGATATTTTATTATCCCGCTTATCGTTTTGATATATTAGCGTTTTTCTATTGCTGTTAATAGAACCTAAAATCTCAGCATATCACTTAGCGAAATCGTGCTATCTTAATGTGCTATCAAAGGCAATTTTTGTAGTGAGTACACCCATAGTTGGTGTCGATCGATAGTGTCCTAAAAACTGGACACGAGCTTTACAATTTCAACCTTGTTAGCTTGTTATATTCATTAGATTATGATCATGGCCCTTGTTATTAACTCTTTAACTAGGATAGGATCCGCGCTATAGCGCAAGAGAATATTTACATATACATATGATTTATAACGTATTAGAATATGCTATATTTTTATTTTATTGCGGTGTGGTCAATTAAGGTGTAAAATATATTTATGTAAAGAGTTTGGATAAAATAATAGAAATATAACAAACTTTAGGTTCTCTCACGTTCCATTGTAGAATTAATAATCTAGACCTTGATTCTTGCTATTCTATTAAGCAATGTTTAGGTTTCAAGGCCCCACATTTAAACCTGTCTCACAGCTTAGGATTTGTTTGATTACTTGAGACCAAGCAAAGAATAAGTTTGAGAAAGTTGATATTTCTGCATTTTACTTGATTTTGCATTGCATTTATCCTTCATTTTCTTGTTTTAAGTCTTGTTCCTTAGTCATTAGGAATTTTAAACTCTGTTTTGCATCTTTAGAATAGTCTTACATTAGCATTGCATGCATGGTTGCATTTGAGCTTAAAAACATATGTTTTGGAATCTAATTGAGCTAAGGAATGAATTTAAATGGAGTTATGTACTAAGACAAGTGGAGAAGTAAGAAGGAGACTTGGAGCACACAACCACATCACACAATGAATCAAACGATTGAGTATGTAATCGCGTGATTGGAGTGAAGACTGATGCTCGACCGAAGCACACGATGAACTAGACTACCTATTAGTGACTTAAGGTTTTCCTTCTTTCATATAGATAGCACATTTGTCAATTAGAAGGATCTCGCTTTTAATTAACGTATAAGGCTTTTAGCCACCAAACTTCAAGAAACTTGTAATCCAAATATGTTTTAAGTTGTTAAGAACTTGCACTTGCTTCTTTGTACAATATTGATCCTTAGATCTTGATCTATATAAATATGTCTATTTTAATATTTTTCTAGGTTTGTGTTCTTCATCATATTTTATGGGTTTTAAGTAGTGATTAGGGTTGTTAAGGATGTATAGATTATATGGAGAATCTTAGTCTATTAGGATGCCTAAACTTAGCATTGATTGGTTTCTGTTGTGGAAAAATGTCTTATTAGCTAGTTTCATTATGATCATTTGGAATTAGGTCTTAGACATTTCAGCACCAAAAGTGTGTTTGATGAAATGTCTGAAACAACTAGTACCAAACATTTACATTTTTAGCCTAAGCGATTAGATGTCTAAGATTATTATTGACATTAATGATTTAGAATTTAATGCTTGCTTGATCATAATTCATCAAAGCAGGGGCGGACCCAGAAAAAAAATTAAATGGGTGCAAAATGTAGCACATGAGGCTTGAACCCATGACCTCAAACATAACATGGGGGCAGTTTAACCATTTTGACACTTATAACTTAATAGGTTTGTGGGTGCAACTGCCCCCACTTTCTTCTATGTGGGTCCGCCCCTGCATCAAAGGGATTTGACTTTAGATGTGATTAGGTTAATTTGATAGTTTATGCCAAGTAACTAGATTGGATAGTTTATGAAGTTCATTGTCTAGGGATAGCTTGATCGAGTTTTTTGGCATCTACTTAGATTAAAAGACTCCACTGAATCGATAACTGGTTATCCTTGAGAGCTTAACTCTTTTCATTTTTTAACTAGTTTAAACTACGTTTCATTTACATTTTATGTTAGGTTTTGGGTGCTTAGCTTATATTCTATAGTTTCACTTTGTTTAAATTCAGTTGCACTTAGGATTATTAAAAACTACACAAAATTGGCTTGGCTTTTTAGTTCATGTTACAATTCTAACTGTTTACCTTCGCACTTATTTGGATCGATGAACCCTTTATGAAATTCACTCTCCGGTAATCGTTTAAAAAAACTCCGGTATTGTTCTCACCAAAACCTGCAAAAGCGATGAGATGAAAACTTCCGGCAAAAACTGCAGAGACACAGACAGTCTGGGCAATGTGGCTTACCATTTTCTGTTACATACAATGGAATGTCTTTGTATCGCTTTGCTGCATACATCAACATCTCCTCCATCCCTTGAGGATAAGTAGAAAACCAATTTACTCCAGTCTGCATCATTATTAAAAATAATTACTCATAAAGGTTTCTGAAAAGATTTCCACTTTGAGTTGGCCTGTCTGCATACCGGTTCGCCTAAATGTGAACCGTCTTTAAGGGCGTTTGCATAAACGAAACCTTCAGCCCTCGAACCTCCTTTGCCTGGTTCACATGCTGAATGAAGACAATCTTTCGCGTATCTGCTTGTGTACTGATTAATCCCAATGAAGTCTAATCCTTACACTGAGGAGATTGAACATAAAGGATTAAAAATCCTTGTATCAACAAGCTCTATAACATATGAATTATAAATCGAAGAAGTCAAAGCCATCGAAATCGACGACAACAAAGAACTTTCTTACTTTTTACCAACTGGTTTGTTCCCAATAATATTATATCAAATTCTTTGTATGCAACATATTTGATGTTAACATTATGCAACATATTTGATGTTGACATTATGCAACATATTTTATGTTGACATCTGCTAAGTCCGCACAACACGCATGCACGAGTTGGACACTGAAATTCCTCAAAGGAAAAACATTGCTATAAATTTACATCTACCAATTCTTATTGTGAGCACATATAGAGATACAAAACCCTCAGACATAAAAATTTGATATATTTCTTACCACACTATCATGCACACTAGTTCCGTACTGCTCTACGTTTAGATTCCGAGTTATAAAATGGTACATGAGAGTGTTGATCTTGATAAATGGATGAAATATGATGAATGGACCTCCCATTTCTCTCAATTTCATTAGAGGTTGAAGCAAACTAAGAAACGGATCTAATTTTCATCCATGGCATGGATGCTTCGAGATCATTCAGATCTGATGGTGAACTGGTGAGCTAAGAGACCGTTGACGCCATTGTCGATGAAAGCAAAGAGGTTTCAAACTATTTAACGACGTCGGAGAGCAAAGATATCAAAGAAAGTCGGAGTCGTCTGAACTCGTCCAAGATTTGTGCTTGTGAGCGATGACAGACAGAATTGTCTGAACTCGTTTTAGATTCCGGGTTGCGAGCGACGAAGAAGTTAAACAGATGATGAGCATGTAACAAATTAAGTGTTTATAACACAGATATATAATAGGTTTTTTGTTGAATTAATGACAGTATTAATGGAAAAATAAGTAATAAATGGTAAGTTAGAAACTAAAACTATGTTTAACGGTATTTAAAAGAATTTCTCTTAAGAATATTCTTTCGAATTGGCTTTGAGTTGATCTTAAAAAGCTGTTGACAAATTATTTAAACACATACAATGCTTGTTCCGTTCATTATTTTCTGTAGTAGTTAATTTTTACAAGCTTTTCTTGGGCTTTATTTCTAGCTAGACTCATCTATTTCACGGATCGAGATTGAGTCATCATAATTAGCATCAGACATACATTAATATAAGAAAACACTTATGCTACATGCAAACATTCCAGACGAGCATGTGCAGGCTATGTCACTTAACCTTGTTTATTGCCTTCCAGTTAGGACCGATCATATCAAATTCTCGGGAGATCCTCAAGCCACCAAAAAAATGAGAAAATTGTCTAGATTGACATGAACAGTGACAAAAGTTGTATGGACTGCCACTTTCTTAATTGGCTTTTCTCGCCTGCCACACTCAACAACAAGTGGACAACTGGGGTGTGTAGAACCAGATAAGAGGATGGTGGACAACTGGGAGTGTAGAAAAAAACCTTCTTTTTCGTTTTTGATTTGCTATCTAAATACAAACAAAATCAATAGTCCTATGGGTAATAGCTTACCTTGTCACCAATTAATGCCCCCTGTAGCTGTCGAAAATAATGTATCATCCCATAAAGTTTTTGAAAACTATGCAAAATGCTCTCCCTTTGGTAAAGGGTATTTTTGTCTATTTGCCCACAACATTTTTACTGTGTATGGCACTCCATAGAAGACCAAAAGAAAAATGGTAGTTCCAATTTTTTAGGGTGTAAAACTGGCATTTTAGATAATATTCCCCCAAAAAAATCTCAACTACTCTTTTTCTAAAAACTAATTTAGGTTTTATTTATTTTAAATCAGAAAATAGAAAAAAGACATCATAACCCTTAAAAGTATATAGTATGTACGACCCAACCAATCTAATTGGTTCTTTAATTACCCGAACCCATTGTTTCTGGGGAAAAAAGCTTAAAAATACCTAATCTATTTTTTATTTGGACGTTTAATACCTAAATTTTTTAGGTTAGAAGAATAATACTCAAAATAATAAAAACGTACAATTTAATACTTAAAATATTAAATATTGTCATTTCTCTATTTACGATTTCTCAACAAAATATATATTCCAATTTTAACCCTATTCACTTCTATTTATTATTAATGCATAAAAGACTATATTTTACTTTACTATTTCATTGTAATATTTCTTTATATCTTTTATTAAAAATATATATTTCATACTTCAATATTCATTTTTAGATATGAAATATATAATTCAATATATATTTCGTTGGATCTCTTAAAAGTTTTGGATAAAAATATAATACAATTTTTGGATATAAAATATACAATTCAAAATATATCTTTCATTGGATCTCTTAAAACGTTTTAGATAAAAATGAAATATGAAATATACATATCATTTTTGGAAATGAAATGTATAATTCAATATATATATATATCTTTCATTAGATTTCTTAATAAAATATATTTGGATAAAAATGAAATATATATTTTGGATATGAAACATATAACTTAAAATAAACCTTTCATTGAATCACTTAATATTGTTTGGATAAAAATGAAAAATGAAATATATATTTTGAATTAAATCTATAAATTAATGATACAATGAAATATTACTAGCAAATATTTGTTTTTTAATAAAATTGTAATTAATTTTATGTCATTTATGCATTAATAATAAATGTAAATTAAGAAGGGTAAAATTGGAATATTTTTTTTGTTGACAGATCGTAGGTAGGAAAATGTCAATATTTAATAGTTTGGGTATTAAATTGCACGTTTTTATTATTTTGGGTATTATTTTTCTAACCTAAAAAGATCAGGTATTAAACGTCCAAATAAAAAATAAATGAGGTATTTTAAAGCTTTTTCCCCATTCTTTCTGGGTTGAATTTATCTTAAGCAATTAACATTTTTTTTTTTTTGAATTTTCTAGATTTCGAATCTTCTTCTCTTTCGCACAATATAGAAACCCAACTGTGTCTTTTCCTCATATATGGATAAAGTTATAAACAACTCCAAATTTGTATAACTTCATATCGATTTCTTCTGTTCGATTTAAGTTTAAGAAATTTTGTTCTCAAAACCGTGCACAACTAAGTACAACTTGGTTCAATTATTCCCGTTTTAAAAAAAAAATACCCAAACCAAAAGATACAACTTGGTAATACTTGGGTACACCTAAATGTAGATTGTAAGATTTTGATGAGGAAATTGATTGGTTTATAGGTTTTTACAAATAACCCGAGTGAACTTGGAGACCACAATCCTTCAGATGCAATATAAGTTTTCGATGAAGAAGAACAGTAGTTACCAATTCCAGTTGATTATGAAGAAACAAAGCCGTCTAATGGGGATTCAACAATAAATCTCTTAACCGTATATAACTATGTATAACTTGGTATAACTATGTTGATTTGTAACTTAAAAGTTTTTAAAACTAAAAAATACAACTTCGTAAAACTTGGTACAACTTAATATGGATTGTATGATCGTATATAGATATTTTCAGTGATTCCTTCGTCACACCTACACCTCTTTAGAATTGGTGTTGGTGGACTCGATGTAGCATCTTGTTTGGACATGATTTCTTCTAAAACCCTTGAAGTTCCCTTGCGGGAGAGCTCTATCGCTTATCGTTCTAGCACCCTTACATTGGAAGCAGAAGATATCATGGCGAAGACTACCTCTTTACGGAAGAACACCCTCTTGTTGGCGTGGAAGGAATACATTTTGGTTTTGCACTTGTCGTTGGATTCTCAGCTGTTTACAAAACCTTGGAAGTCACTTGAAGTCACCGTTGAGCCTGGAAGAATTTTGCTTGTTCTCAGCTTTCTACACCTCCGGTTTATCTCTTTGTTTTTTGTGTTAATCTATTGTACTGCCTATGTGTTTGCAGCCTCTTCAGCCTTTAGTGATGTGTACTTTGTAGCAGGTCTTATGCTGTCTTTCTCCTGTAATGGTGGCTAATTATGTTTTTTTTTCATTAATAAAATTGTGGTTTACAGAAAGAAAAAAAAACAATCACAAGATCTGAAATCGGATCTCAAATTATCAAAGCCTAATAACTGGGGAATTTGGGATTAGTTGGATGGGAAAATAAATTTTTTTTTTTTTTTTTTTTTAGACAAAATTTTCAAAAAATGGGGAAAATGTGGGCCACATCGTATAAACTGCACTAAAACACATGGAGTCGCCAAACATGACACGTGGCACCGCAGAAATGAACATAGTTGTTCCTAGTTTCCAAGTTGTACTCTCTTTTATATAGTTGTATTTTTGAGATTTTTAAGTATAATCAGTTATACTTTTATTCAAACAAAACCTTTGTAGTTGGACTGAAGATTTTACTTATTTTTATTACATTCCCCATATCTTTATGCAAAAATATGAATCAAAACCTTATTTTTGTGTGTTTTGCAATGTAAATGAGTTAACAATAAGATAGTCATCTTAAAACTATAAGGTCTTTCTTGTATACAAATGAATTTAATGAACACTATTTTCTTCTTTTTTTCTTTTCTTTTGATGCTATTTTAGAAGATTTGTCACACAAATTTCAATTAATAAAGTCAATATGAAAGATTATTAACATTTTCCAAAAAATCTATTTATAAAGTACCTATGAATTTTTAAGAAATTGGTCGTAGTTGTACCGTTAGTTGTACAACATTTTACAAACTGAATACGAGCAAAGACATACGTAGTTGTACCATTACAAGACCGAGTTTTACCAAGTTATACAAAAACATAAAGTAAATATATATTAATTAAATACACTAATCTTGAAACTTATCTTGGTTCTGAAACTAACTATCCAAGTTTCTCTCAGACTATCTTTAATGCTTTCGGAAGGTTAGTCTCTGTTTTTTCTAAAAAGGATAGAACTTAAACTAAACTAGCACATAGTAAAATACCAGTAGTACCTTAATTGACCCATAATAGATGATTATCAAGTCAATGTCCATTAATTGTCTACACAAGTTTCAAATCTAACTAAAGGAGATTTAAGCTAAAAGTAATAGGAAAAAGAAAAGATATGATTTAAAGATTTAAGTTTGAGTTTTAATGGTGAAAGACTGGGGAGGAAGAAGCGACGATGGAACCGATTTTAAAGTTTTTTTTGTTTGTTTTGACAGCAACAATTTTGGATTTTTTAAATAATTAATTTAATTAAAAATTGGTTTGATGAATCGGTTTGAATCGGTTTGGTAAGGGAAAACTTGGGTATTCATTAAGAGTAGAGGATTATATTAGAAAAAGGAAAAGTGTCTAGAATTAGGAACTCCGGAGAATTCAACAAAACAGAAATAGAGCAACGTTCTTCTCGGCAAGACACAAAATCGTAATTCAATTTCTCAACCTCTGAATCTCAAATCTCCGATTCGAAATCCGGCGAACATGGTGAGAGATATTGAGGCTGAGATTAGAGACGACCAATGATCATGGTAGCGAAGCATTCTTCGTCAAAGTCTCTGACTCTCCCCACGCCACTTACGTTCCGATGAAATCCAACTACGGCAGTTTGTTTACATTCGCGGTGGTCTACACATTGAGAAAGGTTGCCCTGTTCCTGTAATCCGTGGGTTGAAACCAGTCCCCAAGCGGAGGCTCTGCGTTGGAAACCCTTACCCTAGTGATCTTGATTCTAGCGACTTGCTGATTCCTTTCACCGTGGCCTCTGTTTCGCCGACGACGAAAAAGAAGAATCTTGTTGAGATGAGGATGAGTTTGGATTCCACGAGAAGGAGTTGTTGCGGTCAGAGTCCTCCGGTGATTCATCGCCGTGACGCCGCATTGCTTCTTTCTTCATCACGTCTCAAACCCAAATCGGTACAATTTTTTTTATCTTCATCTTAGTCTCTTCTGTAAAGCGAGTTGATTTAGGGTTTTAGTTACTAAGCGCTTTTTGGTTTCTTGAATGTGAGGGTTTCGTCTCATTGCAAACCAATTTGATGTTTTCTCCTGAGTAATTTTAAGCTAGATTCGTTAGGTGCTTTATGATGTGCTTGATTGTTCTACTTAGTTCAATTCTGTGTTATTTTCTACTTAGATGATTGAGTCTTTGCTGTATCTGCTCGTGTATCTGCTCTCTCCATATGCTGACCTTCGTATATGTCATACCTTTGCTACTTAGATTATTGAGTCTTTGCTACTTAGATTATTGAGTCTTTGCTGTATCTGCTCGTGTATCTGCTCTCTCCATATGCTGACCTTCGTATATGTCATACCTTTGCAGGGGTTAGGGCCTTACTCTGCACCTATCAAGAAAGCTGAGAAAGAGATTTAAGGAACTCGCCAAGAAGATCAACGATCTATGTGGTATGTGCACACTCTTTGCTGCTCAAGTGTTGGGCTTACTTTGATTAGCTAATGACTTCTGTTTACGGAATGACTAAAATGTTTATTGGTTGCTTATATGGAAACATGCAGGTACCAAGGAGTCTGATGGTTTAGCTCGTCCCAGTCAATGGGATCTTGTATCTGATAAGCAAATGAAGCAAGAGGAGCAACCTCTGCAGGTAGGCTTTCTTTCCTAGATAGTTGTCTGAAACGTCTTCTTATCTCATGGTGACTATAAGGGGTTAAGGTAAACGTTATTCTCTGTCCAGGTTGCGAGATGCACAAAGATAATAATGCCAAACAACTGGAAGACGCTAATACGTGATCAGT
>NW_006238906.1:0-2508 GCF_000375325.1 Capsella rubella | reverse complement strand
TCAAGTGTGTGTTTTAAAGCCTTTAATGTTTGGTTATACATTCAGTTTTTTGGTTCTTAATTCCAGTTTGTTGTTATTTGTTGGTCACTCATCCATGTGTTAAGAGGAATGTTTCTCTTTCATTTTTGGAGTTCAGATTTTAGTTTCTAGAAACTTTAAAAGTTTTTCTTTCACTTCATGATTTCTCTTGCACCTGAATGTTTAGGATGATCATATACACATTTTTCATGAGTATGCATATAGTGTTTGGTTGACTTAATGCTTGAGACCTTAGAGACCATTTGCTTATAGTCTCTCTTACACTCTCTTCTGATTTTTATGGTATTTTGAACAGAAAAAATTGTTAAAAATTAGTCTTATACACTCATGGTTGTTGTTATTTGTTAGTCACTCATGCATGTGTTAAGAGGAATATTTCTCTTTCATTTTTGGAGTTCAGATTTTAGTTTCTAGAGACTTTGAAAGTTTTTCTTTTACATCATTATTTCTCTTGCACCTGAATGTTTAGGATGATCATATATACGTTTGTCATGAGTATTCATATAGTGTTTGGTTGACTTAATGCTTGAGACCTTAGACTCTCTTTTTGTGTAGGAGTATCCGGTGCTGTTGGTTCCTGAGGACAAAAGTCAAAAACCATCTGTTGCAATTATTAAGGTACTGGTTTGCTTATTTGCTTCTTAGTTTTTGTGTATTATCTATACTGTTCTTGATTTGTGTTTTTATGTATTATGGATTCTTGACTATGGCTATTCATAGCTGCTTATGTTGGCTTCACTGGTTTAGTTTTTAAATTAAGATAAGACTTAACTCTTAAGAGCTTGGTTACTAAGTGTTTCTAATCTGTATCCCTGTGGAAACTAGTAGATAGCTGAGATATCATGTGTACTTATAACCAAAGACATGACTTGAGAACTTTTGTATTTCTGTTGGAAACTTGAAGATAGGTTAAGTTTTTATCTGAGATTTGTGACTGGTGGATATTGTTTATATTATTCTTGATTTGTGTATTTTGGATTCTTGGATTTTGATTGAAGATTTGTGTATGTCATAACATTTGTCTCACTAGCGGCTGTTGTTTCACTGGTTTAGTTTTTAAATTAAGATAAGACTTAACTCTTAAGAGCTTGGTTACTAAGTGTTTCTAATCTGTATCCCTGTGGAAACTAGTAGATAGCTGAGATATCATGTGTACTTATAACCAAAGACATGACTTGAGAACTTTTGTATTTCTGTTGGAAACTTGAAGATAGGTTAAGTTTTTATCTGAGATTTGTGACTGGTGGATATTGTTTATATTATTCTTGATTTGTGTATTTTGGATTCTTGGATTTTGATTGAAGATTTGTGTATGTCATATAACATTTGTCTCACTAGCGGCTGTTGTTGGCCTCACTGGTTCAGTTTTTGAATTAAGATAAGACTTAAGAGCTTGGTTACCAAGTGTTTCTAATCTGTATCCCACTATCCCTGTGGAAACTAGTAATAGTAATACTTTATCTGAAACCAAGTTCTTACAGAGATTTGCTTGTTTCAGTTATTTTTTATTTGTGTTTTTATTACAGCTTATCTGAAGTTATGGCTTTTCAGAGCGTTTGTTGTAGCATTTGTTTCAATAACTGCTTTTGTTGGGTTTCTGATTATGATTTTAAAATCAAGATAACAATTGAGAGTTTGGTTACTGCGTGTTATTAATCTGTACTTTTGTAGAAACTAGAAGATAGTTGTGATATCTTGTGTGTATATATAAACGTCATATCTAAAATATCTTGTGTGTATTTGAATTCTTGATTACAGATTGAAGTTATGGCTTTTCATAGCGTATGTCGTCGCATTTGTTTCGCTAGCTGCATCTGTTGGCTTGCTAAATCAAGATTCGGTTGTCAAGACTGGGCCTTCGACTTGGACTGGTGTGGCTGGTGTTTTTCAATGTGTGTTTGTATTGATAAGGTAAAAGCATTCTACCTTTCTATGTTGTCTTCTGGCTGTTGCATATCTTAAGGCACCACCAAACACTGCTTTTCAATTGTGAAAAATTTACTGAGCAGATTGAACTAGAAGAATTATAGAAAAATCCATATAATTTAGTGATTCATACAATCTTAGTCCTCTGAATTGGGACAATCCTGTACTTCAACTAATAGGCCTACCTTTTTATTGCATCTGACTAGCTTTTGGGAAACATCTTTCATAATCACAGTAGATTTTGACTGAGAACAATAAGTTGAAACTAAATCATTGTTGATAGCTTGATAGGTTTACGCTTTAAGATTAGAGATTTTTGGATTGCAAAAATTGATTTTTATTGTTGACTCTTTATATCAAATCTTAATCTGAATCTAAACAATATAATGTTGAGGGATGCATGTAACTTTTGTTTGTTGATTAGTTAGGTTTACAAGTTTACTAATCGTTTTATACTTTACTTAATGTTTTAGGAATATTTTGTTTCGATTCTAATCCTTGGGAAGCTTGTCTCCGCTTCAACGAGGTATTTCTTTTTATTTC
>NW_006238907.1:224789-225109 GCF_000375325.1 Capsella rubella | reverse complement strand
ATTGCTTTAAAGCATTAAATGGCTTGTTTAGCGGTTTTGGGGGTACAAATATGTTAGAATACAATAATTTGTATTGATCACAAGTGCTAGAGATACATGCAGAGTGTTTAGAAGTGTGGAGAAACATTTGTTGAAATTTGGTCCCAAATGGGCTAAGAACTCGGAGACATTGCGTTGAACCACTAAATGTCCTGTCTAGTGTTGTTTGAGGTTAGAATATGTTAGAATAGAATGAGTTTTATTGACTACAAGTGCTAGAAATGCATGAAGAGGGTTTAGAAGTGTGTAGAAAAACTTGCTGAAATTTGGTCCGAAATGGG
>NW_006238907.1:223930-224689 GCF_000375325.1 Capsella rubella | reverse complement strand
ATTGCTTTGAAACATTAAATGTGTTGTTTAGTGTTTTTAGGGTTAGAAAATGTGAGAATACAATAAAATTGATTGATAACCAGTGCTAGAGATACATGAAGAGTGTTTAGAAGTGTGGAGAAAGCTTGTTGACATGTGGTCCCAAATGGGCTAAGAACTCAGAAACATTGCGTTGAACCACTGAATGGCTTGTCTAGTGTTCTTTGGGCTTATAATATGTTAGAATACAATACTTATGATTGATTACAAGTGCTAGAGATGCATGAAGAGTTTTTAGAAGTGTGGAGAAACACTTGTTGAAATGTGGTCCCAAATGGGCTAAGAACTCGGAAACATTGCTTTGGAGCACTAAATGGCCTGTATACTGTTTTTTGAGGTTAGAATATGTTATAATACAATGAATTTGATTGATTACAAGTGCTAGAGATAAATGAAGAGTATTTAGAAGTGTGTAGAAAAACTTGCTGAAATTGGGTCCGAAATGGGCTAAGAACCAACAAATATTGCTTTGAAGCATTAAATGGCTTGTGTAGTGTTTTTTGGGGTTCAAATATGTTAGAATACAATAATTTTGATTGATCACAAGTGCTAGAGATACATATAGAGTGTTTAGAAGTGTGGAGAAACATTTGTTGAAATTTGGTCCCAAATGGGGTAAGAACTCGGAGACATTGCGTTTGTAAATAAAACCCAGGATAAAAATAACTTTCGTATATGTAAAACTTTGATTTAACTACAAAATGAAAACTGTTATATGAT
>NW_006238907.1:222435-223830 GCF_000375325.1 Capsella rubella | reverse complement strand
TAATATATTATAAGGTATATTTATTTAACTATAAGTGTTTCTAAAAGACTGAAATTATAGAGTATATAGTTATATATATAAGTGTTTATATAATTACATAGGACTTAAATATATGGAGTATATAAGATATATATAATTATATATAAGAGGACTGAAATTATAGAGTATATACTCATATATATAATTGTTTACATAAATATAGAGAATCGAAAAACGATTTTTTTTTGTTTTTTTTTGTTTTTGCATACATATATATATAGAAGTCGGTCTTAGAAAGGGTCTTGTGATAGGGGTCCGCCATATGGATCGTCGTGTTGTGTATTATTGTCTTGGGTTATATCGTCTTCATCTTCAGAGGAGGATATTTGCATTGCGATGGACTCCAGGAGTTTCTTGAGTTTTTCTTTGCCTTTACTTTTCTTGGATCCGGAAGATGAAGTAGTGGATTCTGTAGGGCTGGGTGGCTTTTTAGTTGAGGTCTTGGTTTGGATAGGTGGTAACGTTCGGGATACTGCATCTACGGTTTGCTTTAGTTGTTGGTGTGTCTGTATCCATTTTTCCAGGTTGGTTAAGGAGCATCGTTCCATGTTGTATTTGTCCCACCATTTGATCCTAAATTTTCGTACTAGTGAGTAAGGCATGTCGGGTAGGAATGGTATAAGGTTGTAATGCCATGATAGAATCCAGGGTATTCCCATGTCGATGTAGAAAGCTATCTTGGGTAAAGGGCCGATCAGTTGGTGTTTTTCGTATTTGGTATAATAGGGTATTGAAACTTTGGGTATTTGAGGTGGATATATGTCATCGGAGGGGCCGAACCAGTATCACCATTCATAGAACCATCCTGGTATTGTCTTGGGGCAATGGAAGTCAAAGGAGAGGAACCAGGAGTGATCATAGGTTCGTAGGTAAAAGGTATGGAGAAAGGCTTTTTGGTAATCTATGTAGGTAAATCTTGGTATATGGTAACCTGGTATAGAGAAATCTTTTGATGTGTGGAGGTTAATAAAGCCGAGATCTTGGGGGTTGCATATTTTGAGTATTTTGCAAGTGGAGTAGGAGATGAGGTTTGGGTTATTTTTGTCGGTATGGTGGGTTATTTCAACTGACTTTGTATCTACGAGAATGAATTCGTAGAATGTACGGTTTTTGGTAAGGTTGTCGGTAAGGTATTGACTATCCTCGTAAAAAATACAGTTGGTATATTGGGTAAGGTCTTTGAGAGATATTGGTTTAGTAAATGAGGTTGTAATAAGATGTTGGCGTTGTGGTTTTAGGAAGTATGATGATTTTTGATCTGAGGTTTTTTGAGAGGAGGATGGTGTTGATATTTTTTGTGGTTGGGGGTTGACAGCTTTTGCATAAGATAAAGGAGGGAATTCTGCTAAAGCAGAG
>NW_006238907.1:220856-222190 GCF_000375325.1 Capsella rubella | reverse complement strand
TCTTTTTGTAAAATCTCTTTAGCTGACTTACAGTCGACACGTAGTAAAAACTTTTTGTTTATTAAATCATCTTGAAATTTAGAAATACAGTTTACTATAGATGAAACTTCTTTTTTAACCTATTTCTGATGCATCTGTCTCAACTATCATGAATGCATTAGGGTGTGGGATGACTAGACATGGTAGTGTTGTAACTTTCTTCTTAATGTCACGAACTAGACTAGTATGCAGACTAGACCATGGTATGGGATATTTTTGCAATCTTTGAAATAGTGGTTGAATTGTTTTTCTAAGGTTTGGTAGAAAATCTGATATATAGTTTAAACACCCTAAAAATCTTTGTAATTGGGTTTTCTCTTTGATTTCATCTGGAAATTTGCTTACAAATTCTATTGATCTAGATATTGGTGTTATAGTTCCTTGATAAATATTATGGCCTAAAAATCGTATTTTTGTTTGAAATATTTGCATTTTTTTGGCTGATACTACTAGTCCATGCTTTTTAACAATGTTTAAAAAGGTGTATAAGTGTTTAAAGTGTTGGTCAATAGATTTGGAAAATATTAAAACATCATCTATATATACGATAGAAAAAGTTGTGTAAGGGTTAAAAATTTCATTCATAATGTTTTGGAATTCTGAAGGTGCATTTTTAAGCCGAAAGGCATGACGTTCCATTCGTAATGCCCAAAAGGCACTGTGAATGCTGTCTTGTATATATCCTTTTCGGCAATTTGTATTTGCCAAAATCCACTTTTCATATCGAATTTTGAAAATATACAGGCCTCATATAATCTTTTTAGTAGATCTCTTTTATTGGGTATTGGGTATCTTATCCATTGTATTACATTGTTTAAGGGTTTATAATTGATTACTAAGCGAGGTACTCCTCTTTCTTTTTCAGCTTGGTTGTTCACATAGAATGCTGAACAACTCCAAGGAGATTTAGATTTTCTTATTAAATTTTTATCAAGCAATTCTTGTATTTCTTTTTTGCAATGTTCTAATAGTTCTTGGTTCATTTGAATGGGCCTAGCTTTAGTTGGAATATGCTTTTCGTTGAAGTCTTTTTCGTAGGGTATTTCAACAATATGTTTTTTCCTTTCCCAGAATGCATTTGGAAGTTCAGAGCATACTTGGGCTAAAAGTTCAGTTTCTAATTTTTTTATTTTATTTATTATTTGTGGATCATGTAATTGTTGTTCTATTTGTTGGTATTTTATTTCTTGTTGTAAGTATAGAATATGTTTCTGTTTTCTATCTATTAAGTTTATAGATTTTTCTATTGTGGAATTCTGTAAAGCTAAAATTTCTTTTGTTTTCATAGGTGATAG
>NW_006238907.1:220311-220756 GCF_000375325.1 Capsella rubella | reverse complement strand
GATAAATTTGTGTAAAAAATGGAGTTCCTAGTATAACTTCTTGACTTAAATTTTTTACAAGGATAAATTGTGTTTTAAAGCAATAGTTTTTATTACAAGTTTTTGCTTTAGGTAATTTATAATTGACCTTTAAACTGCTTCCGTTTGCACCACTAAGTTTTTCGTATGTTTTCTTGTAGAATTTTGTAGGAATTATTCCTTCTCTAATACAGTTATAATCAGCTCCTGTATCTAAAAGTGCTATGGTTTCTAGTTTAAAATCATACCCAATGTGTATTGTTATTTTCGTATACCATTTTTGATAGTTTATTTTATTTATTATTTGGATATATTCTTCTTCTTCTGTTTTCTCATGTTTATCAGGGTTGCTTGTGGAGGGTTCATCCGTTGTTATGGGTTGAGGTTGGCGGATTTTGGGTTCTATAAGAGCTAGTCTAGCGTCTAC
>NW_006238907.1:219773-220211 GCF_000375325.1 Capsella rubella | reverse complement strand
GTGAAGTTGATGTTGGTGAACTATTTGTTGTAATTCTTTTATTTGTGCTTTTAAATTTTTTACTTCTCCTTGTAATTCACCGGTAGTTACTTGTTTAAATAGTGTTGGGGAAGGATACTTTTCTATTATTCTATTAAGACTAAGGGGGTGTTATTCAACTTTGTATTTTAATTGATTTGGATGTATTTCAAAATCTAGCGTTATTTAACGATGTATTTTAAAAACCACAATAAAATCTGCTGTTATTGGATTTAACATTTGTTGGATGTATTTTAAAGTATTTTAAAACAAGCGTTATTCAATTTTCAATAGATTTTGTTTTCTTTAAGATTTTAATGTATTTTACATCTAAAACACGTACAAACACAATCCTAACACTTTTCAAAGGATTTCATCTCTTTCATACCAAATCCATCTTAATTGTATTAAAAGGCTATT
>NW_006238907.1:217904-219673 GCF_000375325.1 Capsella rubella | reverse complement strand
GCACTAAATCTTTTAATTTTAATAAATACTCCTTTTTAGTCTCTTGATCATCTATTTTGTCTATAATATCTATTAAAAATTGTTTATCGATGTCTTTAGTTATTACATTTATTGTTTTACAGTTGCATATATCATCTGAGTAATTCCCAGAGTTTTAAGTTGATGTATCGCTTTCACTTTCTATTATGTCTAGAGAAGGATCGCTACTAAGTTCTTCTGAATTTTCTGTTTCCGAAAGAAGTAACTTTTCTAATTTTTCTTCAATGTCTTGTTGATCGTGGAATATTTCATTAATTTTTCTTTTCATTTTGCAATCAGTAGATTTATGTCCTGGTCATTTACAGTTCCAACATATAATTTTTTCTTTTTTATTTGGTTGTTTTGGATTTTTATTTTTTGTATAGTACGAGTTAGAAAATCTTTTTGAAAATCTTTTCCTTTTATTGTAAGGTTGTGGGTAAAATGACTTATTTTGTTTACGTGTTTTTTGTCTTTGTCTAGATGGTGGAGTGAGACGATGATAACCATATTGCTCGCAAAATGAGCCCATAGTTTCACCGAATTTAAATTTATTAGTTTTTTGTTTATCTTTATGTTCTTGACATATTTGTAATCCTTCTTTTTTAACAAAAGCAAAAAACTGACCATAGGTTATCGTATCCCAAGGTACCGGTTGTCCGCCAGAAAAATCTTTTAGTTTACTAATTAATCGTTCTGCAAAGAACGAAGGTAATCCTGCAATGAACCTTTCTTTCCAGAAGGGTTGGTTGCAGTCGTTTCTTTGAAATATGTTTGTTATAAATATGTCTTTATACCATTTAAAGTCTCCTAGTGTTGGACATCGAAGGTTTGTTAAAATAAGTTTTTTACTTGTAAGTTCTTCAGAAGGATTTCCTACGAAATGCATGGTGATGGTATGAAATAATACTTCTACAGCGTTTTGAACTTGTTCTTCTTCATAAAAACCATCATCCCCTTCTACTCTTCTAGTTTCAGTGTGGTTTATAATAGAATCTTGTGATGTTATATCTAAGGCATTATCCCACCAAAATTTTAAGGCACCATTAAACCCTGAGATTAAAAGTAGACATGCTTGTTTATCTGACATTCCTTTAGATTTATAAGCTAACGTAGCCATTCCCATTTCTTGAAATAAGTTCATCATTTCATATTCGGACCTTCCATCTATGTTCCATTCATATATCCCTTCCCCGTTATAAAAGTTTTTGGAGGGAAATTTATTATGCTCTTCAAATAATAGGTCGGGTGGAGAGTGTCTTTGATAATATGGTTTTTTGGATTGCTGGAAGTTTCTTTTTATTCGATTTATTTCTATATCAGTTTCAGACTGAATGTTTTCATCAATATTGTTTATACCCTTACCTTTGTCTAGTCTATCTAGTCTACTTGAAATTGATTTTAAAATTTCTTTTTCTGGGAATTTGATGGGTTTAGTAAATGGTTTAAAGAGGGGGTGGTGATATTGTGTTAAAAGGTGGTAACAATGGTTGATAGTTTGTTAATAAAACATTTTCGTCTTTATCTAATTTGTTATCTATATGATCAATTTGCCGTGAGATAGTATGTAGTATTTGACTTTGGTAATTATTTTGTTCATATACTATTTTAATGTCAGCCATATTTATTGAATCTCTATCATCTCTATTTGCTCCGGTTCTAAAAGGTGTAGCTATTACTTGTCTTTGAGGAGTGTGAATTTTTATATCCTTTAACGGTGGATGGACTGATTTATGTGTTTCCCCATTAGT
>NW_006238907.1:216812-217793 GCF_000375325.1 Capsella rubella | reverse complement strand
ATTTATGTCTATAATTTCCATGTAACTATATCATATTTCTCTAAAACTTGTAAGTTTTTCTTTAGTAAAAGTTTCAAAGTACCATTTTCTTTTATCTCTATTTTGATGTGATAAAAATTCTTCTTTAAGATAGTGCTTATCTTTCGTAAATACTTTCGAAATAACATTTATTGATTTAAAATCTGAAGGAGTTGGAGAAGTAGGAAAGTTAGACGATCCTGCCTCTGATGGTTGAATTGGTTCAGCTATTGGTGCTTGAAAGTTAATAGGTTTTTTCTCTTGGTTTTTTGTTAAAATTTGTTCTATACTTTCTTCGGATTCAGTACTATCTTGGCGAGTTCTATAGTCAGAGAAAGATGAACGTGGGTAAAAAGAGCTTATTTTTAATGATGGTGAATCTCTGAAAGAACCAAATTTTAATAATACTTTTCCATCGTATTGTTCTGTTATACTTGTAAGAGTTCTTTGTTCAAAGTTTCATGGTGGTTGAGTAATATTAATTTTCCATTGATCAGGGATTGTTATTTCTGTCCATTTTAATTGTTTGGGTGTATATGTAGAGGTTGGAGTATATTTACTATGTACAGCTAATATTGTTGTTTCGCCTTTATCATCTTGCAACAAACATCGAGGATTAAACTCAGATGTAGATTGCTTAAAGTAAATTCGATACAACAATAAATAACCGTGTCTTTCTTGCTGAAATTTAATTTCAGGCAAGTGTACGTTTAAAACTAAAGTATTGAATATTGTTGGGTCATGTAAACTTACTTGAAAGTTTGGAGCACAATTAAAGTATATAGCTCCGTTACATAAGTTTGATTGTACAGCTCCTAACAAGGAGTCCTTAAACTTTAAAAGAGTTTTATCTCTTAATAACATAAGTATTGGAGAATCTATCCCTGTTCTGGATAAAGGTTTTATTGCTATTTGTATTAGACCGAAATGAATATAATTAAATTTCTTTCTTTTATAGTTTTC
>NW_006238907.1:215048-216661 GCF_000375325.1 Capsella rubella | reverse complement strand
GATATTTCTTGATTAAAAGTTGTAATTTTTGACATGATTTCTCTTGAATTAATTGTTTTTTGAGATGTAGAGGATGATGCATGTTTAGACTTAAACAACTTTCTAACCGTAGATGCCATGTCTAAAATATTCTTAAACTCATGCTAAAATGCAAACTAACCGATCTTATCGACGACGGGTGATGCACGGGCTTACCAACGGACTCACTGCCTTCGGGACTTACAGCGTGGAACACCTATGCTATCAACGCTTCTTGAAAAGGATCTAGTAGAATGGTTTTGACACAAGACTCAAGTTTAGTTTAAACACAAGATCTTTTGGCTTGAATGGATTAAGCAAAACATATATCATATAATGGAGTACAAAAGCTTTTGGCTCTGATACCATTCGTTTGTAAATAAAACATTTTCGTCTTTATCTAATTTGTTATCTATATGATCAATTTGCCGTGAGATAGTATGTAGTATTTGACTTTGGTAATTATTTTGTTCATATACTATTTTAATGTCAGCCATATTTATTGATTCTCTATCATCTCTATTTGCTCCGGTTCTAAAAGGTGTAACTATTACTTGTCTTTGAGGAGTGTGAATGTTAGAATTCAATAAACTGGATCGATTACAAGTGCTAGAGATACATGAAGAGTGTTTAGAAGTGTGGAGAAACATTAGTTTAAATTTTGTCCCAAATGAGCTAAGAACTCGGAGACATTGCGTTGAACCACTAAATGGACTGTCTAGTGTTGTTTGAGGTTAGAATATGTTAGAATACAATGAGTTTGATTGACTACAAGTGCTAGAAATGCATGAAGAGGGTTTAGAAGTGTGTAGAAAAACTTGCTGAAATTTGGTCCGAAATGGGCTAAGAACCCACAAACATTGCTTTGAAACATTAAATGTCTTGTCTAGTGTTTTTTGGGTTAGAACATGTGAGAATACAATAAAATTGATTGATAACAAGTGCTAGAGATACATGAAGAGTGTTTAGAAGTGTGGAGAAAGCTTGTTGACATGTTGTCCCAAATGGGCTAACAACTCAGAAACATTGCGTTGAACCACTGAATGGCTTGTCTAGTGTTCTTTGGGCTTATAATATGTTAGAATACAATACATATGATTGATTACAAGTGCTAGAGATGCATGAAGAGTGTTTAGAAGTGTGGAGAAACACTTGTTGAAATGTTGTACGAAATGGGCTTAGAACTCGGAAACATTGCTTTGGAGCACTAAATGGCCTGTATACAGTTGTTTGAGGTTAGAATATGTTTTAATACAATGAATTTTATTTATTACAAGTTCTAGAGATAAATGAAGAGTATTTAGAAGTGTGTAGAAAAACTTGTTGAAATTGGGTCCGGAAGGGGCTAAGAACCAACAAATATTGCTTTGAAGCATTAAATGGCTTGTCTAGTGTTTTTGGGGTTCGAATATGTTAGAATAAAATAATTTTGATTGATCACAAGTGCTAGAGATACATGAAGAGTGTTTAGAAGTGTGGAGAAACATTTGTTGAAATTTGGTCCCAAATGGGCTAAAAACTCGGAGACATTGCGTTGAACCACTAAATGGCCTGTCTAGTGTTGTTTGAGGTTAGAATATGTTAGAATACAATAC
>NW_006238907.1:213362-214948 GCF_000375325.1 Capsella rubella | reverse complement strand
GAGAATACAATGAAATTGATTGATAACAAGTGCTAGAGATACATGAAGAGTGTTTAGAACTGTGGACAAAGCTTGTTGACATGTGGTCCCAAATGGGCTAAGAACTCAGAAACATTGCGTTGAACCACTGAATGGCTTGTCTAGTGTTCTTTGGGCTTATAATATGTTAGAATACAATACTTATGATTGATTACAAGTGCTAGAGATGCATGAAGAGTGTTTAGAAGTGTGGGGAAACACTTGTTGAAATGTGGTCCCAAATGGGCTAAGAACTCGGAAACATTGCTTTGGAGCACTAAATGGCCTGTATACTGTTTTTTGAGGTTAGAATATGTTATAATACAATGAATTTGATTGATTACAAGTGCTAGAGATAAATGAAGAGTATTTAGAAGTGTGTAGAAAAACTTGCTGAAATTGGGTCCGAAATGGGCTAAGAACCAACAAATATTGCTTTGAAGCATTAAATGGCTTGTCTAGTGTTTTTGGGCTTTGAATATGTTAGAATACAATAATTTTGATTGATCACAAGTGCTTGAGATACATGAAGAGTGTTTAGAAGTGTGGAGAAAGAGTTATTGAAATTTGGTCCCAAATGGGCTAAGAAGTCGGAAACATTGCGTTGAACATGTTAATGGCTTGTTATGTTGTTTGGAGTTAGAATATGTTAGAATACAATGAATTTGATTGATTATAAGTGCTAGAATGCATGAAGAGTGTTTAGAAGTGTGTAGAAAAACTTGCTGAAATTTGGTCCGAAATGGGCTAAGAACCCAAAAACATTGCTTTGAAGCATTAAATGTCTTGTCTAGTGTTTTTTGGGGTTAGAATATGTGAGAATACAATTAATTTGATTGATAACAAGTGTTAGAGATACTTGAAGAGTGTTTAGAAGTGTGGCGAAAGACTTGTTGAAATTTGGTCCCAAATGGGCTAAGAACTCGGAAACATTGCGTTGAACAACTAAATGATTTGTCTAGTGTTCTTTGGGGTTAAAATATGTTAGAATACAATAAATTTGATTTAATACAAGTGCTAGAGATGCGTGAAGAGTGTTTATAAGTGTGGAGAAACACTTGTTGAAATTTGGTCCCAAATGGGCTAAGAACTCGAAAACATTCCGTTGGACCACTAGATGGCCTGTCTACTGTTGCTTGAGGTTAGATTATGTTATAATACAATGCATTTGATCGATTACAAGTGCTAGAGATACATGAAGAGTGTCTAGAATTGCGGATAAAGACTTGTTGAAATTTGGTACCAAATGGGCTTAGAAGTCGGAAACATTGCGTTGAACATCTTAATGGATTGTATAGTGTTTTTTTGGAGTTAGAATATGTTAAACTACAATGCATGAAAAGTGTTTAGAAGTGTATTGAAAAACATCCTGAAATTTGGTCTGAAATGGGCTAAGAACCCACAAACATTGCTTTGAAGCATTAAATATCTTGTCTAGTGTTTTTGGGGTTAGAAAATGTGAGAATACAATTAATTTGATTGATTACAAGTGCTAGAGATGGATGAAGAGTGTTTAGAAGTGTGTAGAAACACTTGTTGAAATTTGGTACCAAATGGGTTAAGAACTC
>NW_006238907.1:210722-213261 GCF_000375325.1 Capsella rubella | reverse complement strand
AATGATGAGTATTTAGAAGTGTGTAGAAAAACTTGCTGAAATTTGGTCCGAAAGGGCTAAGAATCAACAAATGTTGCTTTGAAGCATTAAATGGCTTGTGTAGTGTTTTTTTGGGTTCAAATATGTTAGAATACAATAATTTTGATTGATCACAAGTGCTAGAGATACATGAAGAGTGTGTAGAAGTGTGGAGAAAGACTTGTTGAAATTTGGTCCCAAACGGGCTAAGAAGTCGGAAACATTGCGTTGAACATATTAATGGCTTGTTATGTTGTTTGGAGTTACAATATGTTAGAATAGAATGAATTTGATTGATTATAAGTGCTTGAGATGTATGAAGAGTGTTTAGAAGTGTGTAGAAAAACTTGCTGAAATTTGGTCTGAAATTGGCTAAGAACCCACAAACATTGCTTTGAAGCATTAAATGTCTTGTCTAGTGTTTTTTGGGGTTAGAATATGTGAGAATACAATAAATTTGATTGATAACAAGTGCTAGAGATACATGAAGAGTGTTTAGAAGTGTGGAGAAAGAAAGACTTGTTGAAATTTGGTCCCAAATGGGCTAAGAACTCGGAAACAATGCGTTGAACAACTAAATGGCTTGTCTAGTGTTCTTTGGGGTTAGAATATGTTAGAGTACAATAAATCTGACTGATTACAAGTGCTAGAGATGCATGAAGAGTGTTTATAAGTGTGGAGAAACACTTGTTGAAATTTGGTACCAAATGGGCTAAGAACTCAGAAACATTGCGTTGGAGCAAAAAATGGCCTGTCTACTGTTGTTTGAGGTTAAAATATGTTATAATACAATATACTTGATTGATTACAAGTGCTAGAGATAAATGATGAGTATTTAGAAGTGTGTAGAAAAACTTGCTGAAATTTGGTCCGAAATGGGCTAAGAACCAACAAATATTGCTTTAAAGCATTAAATGGCTTGTGTAGTGTTTTTTGGGGTTCAAATATGTTAGAATACAATAATTTGGATTGATCACAAGTGCTAGAGATACATAGAGAGTATTTAGAAGTGGGGAGAAACATTTGTTGAAATTTGGTCCCAAACGGGCTAAGAACTCGGAGACATTGCGTTGAACCACTAAATGGACTGTTTAGTGTTGTTTGAGGTTAGTATATGTTAGAATACAAAGAGTTTGATTGACTACAAGTGCTAGAGATGCATGAAGAGGGTTTAGAAGTGTGTAGAAAAACTTGCTGAAATTTGGTCCGAAATGGGCTAATAACCCACAAACATTGCTTTGAAACATTAAATGTCTTGTCTAGTGTTTTTATGGTTAGAACATGTGAGAATACAATAAAATTGATTGATAACAAGTGCTAGAGATACATGAAGAGTGTTTAGAAGTGTGGAGAAAGCTTGTTGACATGTGGTCCTAAATGGGCTAAGAACTCAGAAACATTGCGTTGAACCACTAAATGGCTTGTCTAGTGTTCTTTGGGCTTATAATATGTTAGAATACAATACATATGATTGATTACAAGTGCTAGAGATGCATGAAGAGTGTTTAGAAGTGTGTAGAAAAACTTGCTGAAATTTGGTCCAAAATGGGCTAAGAACCAACAAATATTGCTTTGAAGCACTAAATGGCTTGTCTAGTGTTTTTTGGGGTTCGAATATGTTAGAATACAATAATTTTGATTGATCACAAGTGCTAGAGATACATGAAGAGTGTTTAGAAGTGTGGAGAAAGACTTGTTGAAATTTGGTCCCAAACGGGCTAAGAAGTCGGAAACATTGCGTTGAACATATTATTGGCTTGTTATGTTGTTTGGAGTTAGAATATGTTACAATACAATGAATTTGATTGATTATAAGTGCTAGAGATGGATGAAGAGTGTTTAGAAGTGTGTAGAAAAACTTGCTGAAATTTGGTCCGAAATGGGCTAAGAACCCACAAACATTGCTTTGAAGCATTAAATGTCTTGTGTAGTGTTTTTTGGGGTTAGAATATGTGAGAATACAATAAATTTGCTTGATTACAAGTGCTAGAGATGCATGAAGAGTGTTTAGAAGTGTGTAGAAACACTTGTTGAAATTTGGTACCAAATGGGCTAAGAACTCGAAAACATTGCGTTGGAGCACAAAATGGCCTGTCTACTGTTGTTTGAGGTTAGAATATGTTATAATACAATATACTTGATTGATTACAAGTGCTAGAGATAAATGATGAGTATTTAGAAGTGTGTAGAAAAACTTGCTGAAATTTGGTCCGAAATGGGCTAAGAACCAACAAATATTGCTTTAAAGCATTAAATGGCTTGTGTAGTGTTTTTTGGGGTTCAAATATGTTAGAATACAATAATTTTGATTGATCACAAGTGATAGAGATATATATAGAGTGTTTAGAAGTGTGGAGAAACATTTGTTGAAATTTGGTCCCAAATGGGCTAAGAACTCGGAGACATTGCGTTGAACCACTAAATGTCCTGTCTAGTGTTGTTTGAGGTTAGAATATGTTAGAATAGAATGAGTTTTATTGACTACAAGTGTTAGAAATGCATGAAGAGGGTTTAGAAGTGT
>NW_006238907.1:201342-210622 GCF_000375325.1 Capsella rubella | reverse complement strand
CCGAAATGGGCTAAGATCCCACAAACATTGCTTTGAAACATTAAATGTCTTGTCTAGTGTTTTTAGGGTTAGAAAATGTGAGAATAAAATAAAGTTGATTGATAACAAGTGCTAGAGATACATGAAGGGTGTTTAGAAGTGTGGAGAAAGCTTGTTGACATGTGGTCCCAAATGGGCTAAGAACTCAGAAACATTGCGTTGAACCACTAAATGGCTTGTCTAATGTTCTTTGGGATTATAATATGTTAGAATACAATACAGATGATTGGTTACAAGTGCTAGAGATGCATGAAGAGTGTTTAGAAGTGTGTAGAAAAACTTGCTGAAATTTGGTCCAAAATGGGCTAAGAACCAACAAATATTGCTTTGAAGCACTAAATGGCTTGTCTAGTGTTTTTTGGGGTTCGAATATGTTAGAATACAATAATTTTGATTGATCACAAGTGCTAGAGATACATGAAGAGTGTTTAGAAGTGTGGAGAAAGACTTGTTGAAATTTGGTCCCAAATGGGCTAAGAAGTCGGAAACATTGCGTTGAGCATATTAATGGCTTGTTATGTTATTTGGAGTTCGAATATGTTAGAATACAATGAATTTGATTGATTATTAGTGCTAGAGATGCATGAAGAGTGTTTAGATGTGTGTAGAAAAACTTGTTGAAATTTGGTCCGAAATGTGCTAAGAACCCACATACATTGCTTTGAAGCATTAAATGTCTTGTCTAGTGTTTTTTGGGGTTAGAATATGTGAGAATACAATAAATTTGATTGATAACAAGTGCTAGAGGAAGACAAATGAAAAGAAATAATTTTTCAATTAAGAAAGAGACTTTTTAGAATAGAAAAAAAACCTAAAATTCTCTCAATGGCGACGGCGGAGACGAGGCCCTTCTAGGGTTTTCTGGAGGATGCGGGAGGTGGATCCATAGGATCTTCAATGGTTTCTCGGGGTCAGATTTGGGTGTATTCGTGGGTCACAGAGATTTGAGCTTTCCGGATTTCGCTTGGAGGATTCTAAGCGGTGAAGGATTTGGTTTCCTTTTTCTGCCTTGCGATCGGGGGATGAGGGGGAAGAAATCTGGGGAATATTCGCAATCGGAGATACTTCCAAAAGGCGAATCAATCAAATCGGGGTTGGGATGGATTTATTCGATTTGGGGATTTTCATTCTGACGATTGGGGGCGAACATAGGATCGGCTGGGATGGTTTTTGGAAGGTGGTAATCAAAGCCAATATCCTCCGACGTGATTCTCCAAGGGATATTGGTGGATATAAAGGGGAGACTCATTTCCTTGGCATTCTTCACAACTCTTTCGATTTTCTAAAGCTTTCTCGTTTGGTTTTTTCTTTCGGTCAAGACACTCAATCTCGTTTTCTCATCATGTCGCAGAGTGTGATGGTAACAAAGGGTTCATCGGGGAAGAAAATGGTGGAGCGGGTCCCAAAGAGGAAGGTGAAGGTGCCGTTCTTCGATAATGCTTCTCTGATCGCGGGTTACTCTAAAACTCTCATTGGCCGCTGTATGAATCCAAGGAAGCTAGACTTGAAGACCTTGCTGTTTATGCTCCCCCGCATCTGGCAGATTGAAGATAAGATAGTCGGTGTTGATCTCGGTCTCGGCAGGTTCCAATTTGACATCGAACGGGAAGAAGACATCGTTGAGGTGTTCAAAATGGAACCATTCCATTTTGATCATTGGATGCTTTTAATGGTTAGATGGCAGCCATCGGTGGACCCAACTTACCCTTCGGCGATTGCATTTTGGGTTCGTGTCTTGGGAGTGCCACTCCAGTTTTGGGCGGAGCCTACTTTCCGGTGCATCGGAGAAGACTTGGGCAAGGTGGAAGAAATTGATATCGATGCTGGACCTGTTCGAGTGATTGTTGATGGTTTCAAGCCCTTGTGCTTTGAAACCGATGTGGAGATGGAGCCAGATGTCGAGTTCTCGGTTACGCTTCGGTATGAACGGCTCTTTGGCTACTGCCGTCTCTGTTTCAGTCTGGGCCATGATGAGGAGCACTGCGGTCTGTCAGCGAATGCGGTGGTAGAGCGTCCTCCACCAGCTTCTCGGGATGATGGGGACCGGCGCAATCAAAGCTATAAGGGAGCAACTGGGGGAGACAGAACACGCGGGTCGGATCGTGGGTCTGATCGTGGGTTGGATCGCGGATCTGATTATGATAGTAAGCAGCGGGGACTTCATAGAGGCAAGGAAAGTGGTGATGGGGTCAGGAGTGACGGGGTACAGCGACGACCTGCTTCTCATGGGCATGAGCATCGCAGTCGGTCAGGATACTATCACGGAGAATCGTCTACCCGTTCCCGGAGGTTCACTAGCTATGCGGCTCTTAACAGTCACCGGAGAACAGAGATTGATCCGGTTACAGGGGAAATTGGAATAGTAGAGCCGCATGAGAGGAAAGTGGCTGATCCTCAGCCAAAGAAGGTGCAGAAGGCGTTGTTTCAGGAAACGGTGGAGGAGGAGCCGGGTGAGGTAGAGACAGTCCCGGAGGTGGAATCACAGTCTGAGCTTCAGAAAGAAACGGTCGCTGAGGTAGTGCTTACTGCAGCTACAGAGGAGCAGCTTCCTGCAGAGATGACTTCCACTGGTCTTGCGGAGGTGGCTCAGGTGGAGCTGGCGGATGGTTTGGCCCTTGCTGTTACAGTGCAACCACTGTAGGTCGATCTTGGTTTTGTAGGGGAGTTGGTGATTGATGCCATGGAAACGGAAGAATTAGCAGCAGATATGGGGGACGATTTTGAGACATCGTTGGATGATTTGTTTTTGGATGAGGATCACAGCGAGGAGGGAGCTAAGGTGGATAATAATGTTGACAAGGGACGACGTGGGAAGGGAGTGGCTTTTGTTGGAGCTAGCTCCAAGAAGCGCATTTCTCAGATGGTCTCTACTCCACGAAAGAGGTCTGCCCCCAAGGTCACCACACAACAAGAGGATGAACCAAACCCGAAGAATCGCGAGATGGATAAGGGGGGTAATGGCGGCCCTAAACCGCCAAAACCAAAAGGTAGTAAATGAGGATACTAAGTTGGAACTGCCAAGCGTACGGCAGAGTGGAGTGGGCTTTTCTGGATCGATTGCTACGAAAGTTTGGATTTACGGACAAATGGATCTCATGGCTCATGTTTTGTGTTACTTCGGTTGAGTATAGTATCTTGATTAACGGTCAAGCACAAGGTTTTATTAAGCCGGAGAGAGGTTTACGACAGGGTAATCCCTTATCCCCCTATTTGTTCATTTTGTGCACAGAAGTTCTAATTGCCAATATCAGGCAGGAAGAAAGGAACAAACGGATAACGGGGATCAAGGTCGCGAATAAATGCCCGCCCATCACTCATCTCCTATTTGCTGATGATAGCTTATTTTTCTGCAAGGCAAACACTTCTGAGTGTACAGTCATATTGTCTATTTTACAGCAATATGAGCGGGTCTCTGGTCAACAGATTAATTTTCTGAAATCATCAATTCAGTTTGGTCATAAAGTTGTGGCTACTATTAAGGCGGATTTGCAGGAGATTCTGGGGATTACCACGGTTGGTGGAATGGGGACCTACTTAGGACTCCCGGAAAGTTTAGGCGGTGCAAAAACAAAGGTCTTTTCTTTTGTTCGTGATAAGCTCGACCAACATATTAATGGGTGGTCGGCAAAGTTATTATCCAAGGGGGGTAAGGAAGTAATGATAAAGTCGGTGGCATCGGCCCTCCCGACGTATGTTATGTCCTGTTTTAGACTTCCAAAATCGATTACAGGTAAACTTACTAGTGCTATAGCCAATTATTGGTGGAATACTAATGGTCAGTCAAGTGGTATGCATTGGCGCTCTTGGGATAAGCTCTGTTATAGCAAGAGAATGGGTGGCTTAGGGTTCCGGGATATTAATGATTTTAACTCGGCATTGTTGGCAAAGCAACTATGGATACTGATGGATACACCAGAGTCACTGTTTGCAAGAGTATTCAAGAGTAGGTATTACCGGAATTCCAATCCTATGGAATCGTTACGGTCATACTCCCCGTCTTACGGGTGGCGGAGTATTGTTTCAGCTAGATCTCTGGTTAACAAAGGGCTTATTAAAAGAGTGGGAGAGGGTAATATAATTTCTGTGTGGAAGGACCCTTGGATTCCGGCTCAATTCCCGAGACAAGCTTTGAGTAATGGATCTTTTATAGACCCATCACTGTATTTAAATGAACTTTTGGATCGACAGTCCAATTCATGGCGTATGGACGTGCTACAGGCCTTGTTTACACCAGGTGATGTGGAGCTGATTAGTGCTATCCCTCTAGGTCTTAATACTATCCCGGATAGTATGGGATGGCATTTCACAAAGAATGGAAAGTATACGGTAAAATCGGATTATCATACAGCAAGGTTACATGATCCAGGTATTACTGCTGGCCAAGTCCATGGTCCTGACATATTACCTCTAGTGGCTAATATATGGCGAATGCGGTGCCCACCAAAAATTCAGCATTTTATGTTGCAATTGTTAACAGGATGTATCTCGGTTTCTGTTAACTTAAAATCTCGGGGGATAAACTGTGACCAAGTTTGCACTCGGTGTGGGGATCCGGCGGAAACGGTAAACCGTGCCATTTTTGAATGTCCACCGGCAAGACAATCGTGGGCATTGGCACATATTCCTGTAGGATCTATTCAATTTCCCACACAGTCAGTTTTTGCTAATATGGACTACCTTTTACAATTAGTATCAAAGGATAGTCATTTTGGTTTTTCTCCTTGGTTAATATGGTATATTTGGAAGGCACGAAATGCGAAAGTGTTTGATAATTTGGATAAGTGTTCTCAAGAGGTGACTAGTAATGCTAAGATAGAAGCGGAGGCCTGACAGGAGGCTCAGATTGAAGGTCTGGAGTTATCACCGAATGCTCCGGAGATACGGGTGCCGTTGCCTACGAGGCAAAGGCGTATGGTCACTTTGTCTGCTGATTTTTCAGGATGTCGATGTTATGTTGATGGTTCATGGAAGGATTCAGACAAGTATGCAGGTCTAGGGTGGTATTGTCAACATTCTCAAGATAGATCCACAATGACGGGCGCTTCGAATACCCGTAGAAGTCTTTCTCCTCTTCATGCAGAGGTAGAGGCATTGATGTGGGCCATGAGATGTATGATAGGCCATGACTACAGAGACGTTGAGTTTCGCACAGACTGCTCAGATTTGGTGGAAATGGTGTCTTCCCCAGCCGAGTGGCCAGCTTTCTCTGTATACCTGCAAGATATAAGAAGTGATAGGGAAGAATTTTCTACTTTTTCATTATCTTTGATACCTCGTAATAAGAATGTAAAAGCGGATAGTTTAGCACGTAATGTGCGAACTCATCCGGTCTTGGTTAAGTTTGTGAACAACTGTCCCCCCAATTGGCTTTTTGAAAGCTAATCTATGAAAGTTTGATGTTGACAAAAAAAAAAAAAAAAAACAAGTGCTAGAGATACATGAAGAGTGTTTAGAAGTGTGGAGAAAGACTTGTTGAAATTTTGTCCCAAATGGGTTAAGAACTCGGAAACATTGCATTGAACAACTAAATGGTTTGTCTAGTGTTCTTTGGGGTTAGAATATGTTATTATACAATAAGTTTGATTGATTACAAGTGCTAGAGATTCATGAAGAGTGTTTATAAGTGTGGAGAAACACTTGTTGAAATTTGGTCCCAAATGTGCTAAGAACTCGGAAACATTGCGTTGGAGCACAAAATGGCCTGTCTACTGTTGTTTGAGGTTAGAATATGTTATAATACAATGAATTTGATTGATTACAAGTTCTAGAGATAAATGATGAGTATTTAGAAGTGTGTAGAAAAACTTGCTGAAATTTGGTCCGAAAGGGCTAAGAACCAACAAATGTTGCTTTAAAGCATTAAATGGCTTGTGTAGTGTTTTTTGGGGTTCAAATATGTTAGAATACAATAATTTTGATTGATCACAAGTGCTAGAGATACATATAGAGTGCTAGAGATACATATAGAGTGTTTAGAAGTGTGGAGAAACATTTGTTGAAATTTGGTCCCAAATGGGCTAAGAACTCGGAGACATTGCGTTTGTAAATATAACCCAGGATAAAAATAACTTTCGTATATGTAAAACTTTGATTTAACTACAAAATGAAAACTGTTATATGATTGAAACAAAGTAAACGAAAGAGAAGGCGTATGATTAAAACTTACTTTATTAAACTTGATAGAAAATACAAGGTTTAAAAACAGAAATACAAAGCTTTTAACTTAAGAGTATGAAAGCGCAGGGAATTTGTAAAGATGATTTCTGCAAAAACACTCTGCTTTTTACAATGACAAACTCTTTCTATTTATACAAAAGTTGTGATAAGTTGTCTTCATAATCGTAGATGTGGCATGTTGTTGTTGTTGCATAAGGTGAGTAAGCATTCTCTTGATTAATGGTTTTGTCTTTTGCTTTTTCTTGCAGTCTTCAGACGACAAACTTGAAGTGTTGCATAATTGAAGTTCTTGTCTTGTTGTTGTTCTGGAGCTTCGAGCCTTGATCGAGTCGGTGGAAGTGGTATGGTGTTTTTTTTTCTCTTTTTTCATAATAACTTACACTTATTAATATACTTATATAATACTGTTTTATATGGGAAGAGTAGTGAGATAATATATTATAAGGTATATTTATTTAACTATAAGTGTTTATAAAAGACTGAAATTATAGAGTATATAGTTATATATATAAGTGTTTATATAATTACATAGGACTTAAATATATGGAGTATATAAGATATATATAATTATATATAAGATGACTTAAATTATAGAGTATATACTCATATATATAATTGTTTACATAAATATAGAGAATCGAAAAGTATAGAGTAAAAACGATTTTTTTTTCTTTTTGCATGCATATATAAATATATATATATATAAGTCGGTCTTAGAAAGGGTCTTGTGATAGGGGTCCGCCATATGGATCGTCGTGTTGTGTATTATTGTCTTGGGTTATATCGTCTTCATCGTCAGAGGAGGATATTTGCATTGCGATGGACTCCAGGAGTTTCTTGAGTTTTTCTTTGCCTTTACTTTTCTTGGATCCGGAAGATGAAGTAGTGGATTCTGTAGGGCTGGGTGGCTTTTTAGGTGAGGTCTTGGTTTGGATAGGTGGTAACGTTCGGGATACTGCAGCTATGGTTTGCTTTATTTGTTGGTGTGTCTGTATCCATTTTTCCAGGTTGGTTAAGGAGCATCGTTCCATGTTGTATTTGTCCCACCATTTGATCCTAAATTCTCGTAGTAGTGAGTAAGGCATGTCGGGTAGGAATGGTATAAGGTTGTAATGCCATGATAGAATCCAGGGTATTCCCATGTCGATGTGGAAAGCTATCTTAGGTAAAGGGCCGATCAGTTGGTGTTTTTCGTATTTGGTATAATAGGGTATTGAAACTTTGGGTATTTGAGGTGGATATATGTCATCGGAGGGGCCGAACCAGTACCACCATTCATAGAACCATCCTGGTATTGTCTTGGGGCAATGGAAGTCAAAGGAGAGTTATTTTTGTCGGTATGGTGGGTTATTTCAACTGACTTTGTATCTACGAGAATGAATTCGTAGAATGTATGGTTTTTGGTAAGGTTGTCGGTAAGGTATTGACTATCCTCGTAAAAAATACAGTTGGTATATTGGGTAAGGTCTTTGAGAGATATTGGTTTAGTAAATGAGGTTGTAATAAGATGTTGGCGATGTGGTTTTAGGAAGTATGATGGTTTTTGGTCTGAAGTTTTTTGAGAGGAGGATGGTGTTGATATTTTTTGTGGTTGGGGGTTGACAGCTTTTGCATAAGATAAAGGAGGGAATTCTGCTAAAGCAGAGAATTGGTTACCAGTAGTTATTTGCTTTCCTTGTAGGTGCGGTTGATTGTTGACATAGTCTGATGCACACATTGGCTTCTTTTGTGTTTCACTCATTTTGATAGTCCTGAGATTTTCCCTGTAAACACTCTCTTGTTAGAAAATCAGGTAATGAATTATTTTCTCCTTTTATATATTGTATATCGAAGTCGAATACGGATAAAATAGCTTGCCATCTAGCAAATATTTGTTTAGAAACTAAATTTTTAACATCTTTTTGTAAAATCTCTTTAGCTGACTTACAGTCGACACGTAGTAAGAACTTTTTGTTTATTAAATCATCTTGAAATTTAGAAATACAGTTTACTATAGATGAAACTTCTTTTTTAACAGTAGAATAATTCTTTTGGGGTCCAAGCCAAACCCCTGAATGAAAACGGACTATAGACTCTTGGGTAGACTCTGGCAGTTTTGTTTAAGGATCCCCCCGTAACCTATTTCTGATGCATCTGTCTCAACTATCATGAATGCATTAGGGTGTGGGATGACTAGACATGGTAGTGTTGTAACTTTCTTCTTAATGTCACGAACTAGACTAGTATGCAGACTAGACCATGGTATGGGATTTTTTTGCAATCTTTGAAATAGTGGTTGAATGTTTTTCTAAGGTTTGGTAGAAAATCTGATATATAGTTTAAACACCCTAAAAATCTTTGTAATTGGGTTTTCTCTTTGATTTCATCTGGAAATTTGCTTACAAATTCTATTGATCTAGATATTGGTGTTATAGTTCCTTGATAAATATTATGGCCTAAAAATCGTATTTTTGTTTGAAATATTTGCATTTTTTTGGCTGATACTACTAGTCCATGCTTTTTAACAATGTTTAAAAAGGTGTATAAGTGTTTAAAGTGTTGGTCAATAGATTTGGAAAATATTAAAACATCATCTATATATACGATAGAAAAAGTTGTGTAAGGGTTAAAAATTTCATTCATAATGTTTTGGAATTCTGAAGGTCCATTTTTTAAGCCAAAAGGCATGACGTTCCATTCGTAATGCCCAAAAGGCACTGTGAATGATGTCTTGTATTTATCCTTTTCGGCAATTTGTATTTGCCAAAATCCACTTTTCATATCGAATTTTGAAAATATACAGGCCTCATATAATCTTTTTAGTAGATCTCTTTTATTGGGTATTGGGTATCTTATCCATTGTATTACATTGTTTAAGGGTTTATAATTGATTACTAAGCGAGGTACTCCTCTTTCTTTTTCAGCTTGGTTGTTCACATAGAATGCTGAACAACTCCAAGGAGATTTAGATTTTCTTATTAAATTTTTATCAAGCAATTCTTGTATTTCTTTTTTGCAATGTTCTAATAGTTCTTGGTTCATTTGAATGGGCCTAGCTTTGGTTTTTTTTTTTTTGGCAACAACT
>NW_006238907.1:200280-201242 GCF_000375325.1 Capsella rubella | reverse complement strand
ATACTTGACATGAAGCGGAATGGTACGAACTTTGCGTGCCAAAAAATCCGCCTTTACATTTGCATTTCTTGGAATAAGAGATAAAGAGAAAGAAGAGAATTCTTCCCTGTCGATATGGCCTAGCTTTGGTTGGAATATGCTTTTCGTTGAAGTCTTTTTTGTAGGGTATTTCAACAATATGTTTTTTCCTTTCCCAGAATGCATTTGGAATTTCAGAGCCTACTTGGGCTAAAAGTTCAGTTTCTAATTTTTTTATTTTATTTATTATTTGTGGATCATGTAATTGTTGTTCTATTTGTTGGTATTTTATTTCTTGTTGTAAGTATAGAATATGTTTCTGTTTTCTATCTATTAAGTTTATAGATTTTTCTATTGTGGAATTCTGTAAAGCTAAAATTTCTTTTGTTTTCATAGGTGATAGAAATTCAAATATTATCTTTTCTCCTACAATTTTTGTAGTAATTCCTCGCTCTGTAACGTTAAATGGATAAATTTGTGTAAAACATGGAGTTCCTAGTATAACTTCTTGACATAAATTTTTTACAAGGATAAATTGTGTTTTAAAGCAATAGTTTTTATTACAAATTTTTGCTTTAGGTAATTTATAATTGACCTTTAAACTGCTTCCGTTTGCACCACTAAGTTTTTCGTATGTTTTCTCGTAGAATTTTGTAGGAATAATTCCTTCTCTAATACAGTTATAATCAGCTCATGTATCTAAAAGTGCTATGGATTCTAGTTTAAAATCATACCCAATGTAATGTTATTTTCGTATACCATTTTTGATAGTTTATTTTATTTATTATTTGGATATATTCTTCTTCTTCTGTTTTCTCATGTTTATCAGGGTTGCTTGTGGAGGGTTCATCCGTTGTTATGGGTTGAGGTTGGCGGATTTTGGGTTCTATAAGAGCTAGTCTAGCGTCTACTTGTAGTTGATGAAGTTGATGTTGGTGAACTAT
>NW_006238907.1:199512-200180 GCF_000375325.1 Capsella rubella | reverse complement strand
GTGCTTTTAAATTTTTTACTTCTCCTTGTAATTCACCGGTAGTTACTTGTTTAAATAGTGTTGGGGAAGGATACTTTTCTATTATTCTATTAAGACTAAATGGTTGTGGGGTTAGCAACTGATTTTCCCTTTGCACTAAATCTTTTAATTTTAATAAATACTCCTTTTTAGTCTCTTGATCATCTATTTTGTCTATAATATCTATTAAAAATTGTTTATCGATGTCTTTAGTTATTACATTTATTGTTTTACAGTTGCATATATCATCTGAGTAATTCCCAGAGTTTTAAGTTGATGTATCGCTTTCACTTTCTATTATGTCTAGAGAAGGATCGCTACTAAGTTCTTCTGAATTTTCTGTTTCCGAAAGAAGTAACTTTTCTAATTTTTCTTTAATGTCTTGTTGATCGTGGAATATTTCAGTAATTTTTCTTTTCATTTTGCAATCAGTAGATTTATGTCCTGGTCGTTTACAGTTCCAACATATAATTTTTTCTTTTTTATTTGGTTGTTTTGGATTTTTATTTTTTGTATAGTACGAGTTAGAAAATCTTTTTGAAAATCTTTTCCTTTTATTGTAAGGTTGTGGGTAAAATGATTTATTTTGTTTACGTGTTTTTTGTCTTTCTGTAGATGGTGGAGTGAGACGATGATAACCATATTGCTCG
>NW_006238907.1:198472-199412 GCF_000375325.1 Capsella rubella | reverse complement strand
CTTTATGTTCTTGACATATTTGTAATCCTTTTTTTTAACAAAAGCAAACAACTGACCATAGGTTATCGTATCCCAAGGTACCGGTTGTCCGCCAGAAAAATCTTTTAGTTTACTAATTAATCGTTATGCGAAGAACGAAGGTAATCCTGCAATGAAACTTTCTTTCCAGAAGGGTTGGTTGCAGTCATTTCTTTGAAATATATTTGTTATAAATATGTCTTTATACCATTTAAAGTCTCCTAGTGTTGGACATCGAAGGTTTGTTAAAATAAGTTTTTTACTTGTAAGTTCTTCAGAAGGATTTCCTACGAAATGCATGGTGATGGTATGAAGTAATACTTCTACAGCGTTTTGAACTTGTTCTTCTTCATAAAAACCATCATCCCCTTCTACTCTTTTAGTTTCAGTGTGGTTTATAATAGAATCTTGTGATGTTATATCTAAGGCATTATCCCACCAAAATTTTAAGGCACCATTAAACCCTGAGATTAAGAGTAGACATGCTTGTTTATCTGACATTCCTTTAGATTTATAAGCTAACGTAGCCATTCCCATTTCTTGAAATAAGTTCATCATTTCATATTCGGACCTTCCATCTATGTTCCATTCATATATCCCTTCCCCGTTATAAAAGTTTGTGGAGGGAAATTTATTATGCTCTTCAAATAATAGGTCGGGTGGAGAGTGTCTTGGATAATATGGTTTTTTGGATGTTTCTTTTTATTCGATTTATTTCTATATCTGTTTCAGACTGAATGTTTTCATCAATATTGTTTATACCCTTACCTTTGTCTAGTCTATCTAGTCTACTTGAAATTGATTTTAAAATTTCATTTTCTGGGAATTTGATGGGTTTAGTTAATGGTTTAAAGAGGGGTGGTGATATTGTGTTAAAAGGTGGTAACAATGGTTGATAGTTTGTTAATAAAACATTTTCGTC
>NW_006238907.1:197634-198372 GCF_000375325.1 Capsella rubella | reverse complement strand
AATTTGTTATCTATATGATCAATTTGCCGTGAGATAGTATGTAGTATTTGACTTTGGTAATTATTTTGTTCATATACTATTTTAATGTCAGCCATATTTATTGAATCTCTATCATCTCTATTTGCTCCGGTTCTAAAAGGTGTAGCTATTACTTGTCTTTGAGGAGTGTGAATTTTTATATCCTTTAACGGTGGATGGACTGATTTATGTGTTTCCCCATTAGTCATTTACCACGTATGAGATAAGGTTGAACTAGTGTTTATTGATTTATCTTTATATGGGTAGTCTATTTTGTTTTCTAAAGCGTAGGTTTCAAACCATGTAAAAAATGGAATATTTATTTCTATAATTTCCATGTAACTATACCATATTTCTCTAAAACTTGTAAGTTTTTCTTTAGTAAAAGTTTCAAAGTACCATTTTCTTTTATCTCTATTTTGATGTGATAAAAATTCTTCTTTAAGATAGTGCTTATCTATCGTAAATACTTTCGAAATAACATTTATTGATTTAAAATCTGAAGGAGTTGGAGAAGTAGGAAAGTTAGACGATCCTGCCTCTGATGGTTGAATTGGTTCAGCTATTGGTGCTTGAAAGTTAATAGGTTTTTTCTCTTGGTTTTTTGTTAAAATTTGTTCTATACTTTCTTCGGATTCAGTACTATCTTGGCGAGTTCTATAGTCAGAGAAAGATGAACGTGGGTAAAAAGAGCTTATTTTTAATGATGGTGGATCTCTG
>NW_006238907.1:195489-197534 GCF_000375325.1 Capsella rubella | reverse complement strand
TATTGTTCTGTTATACTTGTAATAGTTCTTTGTTCAAAGTTTCGTGGTGGTTGAGTAATATTAATTTTCCATTGATCAGGGATTGTTATTTCTGTCCATTTTAATTGTTTGGGTGTATATGTAGAGGTTGGAGTATCTTTACTATGTACAGCTAATATTGTTGTTTCGCCTTTATCATCTTGCAACAAACACCGAGGATTAAACTCAGATGTAGATTGCTTAAACTAAATTCGATACAACAATAAATAACCGTGTCTTTCTTGCTGAAATTTAATTTCAGGCAAGTGTACGTTTAAAACTAAAGTATTGAATATTGTTGGGTCATGTAAACTTATTTGAAAGTTTGGAGCACAATTAAAGTATATAGCTCCGTTACATAAGTTTGATTGTACAGCTCCTAACAAGGAGTCCTTAAACTTTAAAAGAGTTTTATCTCTTAATAACATAAGTATTGGAGAATCTATCCCTGTTCTGGGTAAAGGTTTTATTGCTATTTGTATTAGACCGAAATGAATATAATTAAATTTCTTTCTTTTATAATTTTCTAAAGCCATAGAAGAAAGTAACTTAATTTCTTCAAATTCATTTTGTAAAGATAAAGTTTGTTCATGTTCTTTTATTGAATACGCTGTTTTAAAATCAAAAGTTCCTATTTGATATATATTTTCTGGACTAATATGTGGTAGTTGGTCATTTGATATTTCTTGATTAAAAGTTGTAATTTTTGACATGATTTCTCTTGAATTAATTGTTTTTTGAGATCTAGAGGATGATGCATGTTTAGACTTAAACAACTTTCTAACCGTAGATGCCATGTTTAAAATATTCTTAAACTCATGCTAAAATGCAAGCTAACCGATCTTATCGACGACGGGTGATGCACGGGCTTACCAACGGACTCATTTCCTTCGGGAGTTACAGCTTGGAACACCTATGCTATCAACGCTTCTTGACAAGGATCTAGTAGAATGGTTTTAACACAAGACTCAAGTTTAGTTTAAACACAAGATCTTTTGGCTTGAATGGATTAAGCAAAACATATATCATATAATGGAGTACAAAAGCTTTTGGCTCTGATACCATTCGTTTGTAAATAAAACATTTTCGTCTTTATCTAATTTGTTATCTATATGATCAATTTGCCGTGAGATAGTATGTAGTATTTGACTTTGGTAATTATTTTGTTCATATACTATTTTAATGTCAGCCATATTTATTGAATCTCTATCATCTCTATTTGCTCCGGTTCTAAAAGGTGTAGCTATTACTTATCTTTGAGGAGTGTGAATGTTAGAATTCAATAAACTGGATCGATTACAAGTGCTAGAGATACATGAAGAGTGTTTAGAAGTGTGGAGAAACATTAGTTTAAATTTTGTCCCAAATGGGCTAAGAACTCGGAGACATTGCGTTGAACCACTAAATGGACTGTCTAGTGTTGTTTGAGGTTAGAATATGTTAGAACACAATGAGTTTCATTGACTACAAGTGCTAGAAATGCATGAAGAGGGTTTAGAAGTGTGTAGAAAAACTTGCTGAAATTTGGTCCGAAATGGGCTAAGAACCCACAAACATTGCTTTGAAACATTAAATGTCTTGTCTAGTGTTTTTAGGGTTAGAACATGTGAGAATACAGTAAAATTGATTGATAACAAGTGCTAGAGATACATGAAGAGTGTTTAGAAGTGTGGAGAAAGCTTGTTGACATGTGGTCCCAAATGGGCTAAGAACTCAGAAACATTGCGTTGAACCACTAAATGACTTGTCTAGTGTTCTTTGGGATTATAATATGTTAGAATACAATACATAAGATTGATTACAAGTGCTAGAGATGCATGAAGAGTGTTTAGAAGTGTGGAGAAACACTTGTTGAAATTTTGTACCAAATGGGATAAGAACTCGGAAACATTGTTTTGGAGCACTAAATGGCCTGTATACTGTTGTTTGAGGTTAGAAAATGTTATAATACAATTAATTTGATTGATTACAAGTGCTAGAGATAAATGAAGAGTATTTAGAAGTGTGTAGAAAAACTTGCTGAAATT
>NW_006238907.1:194061-195389 GCF_000375325.1 Capsella rubella | reverse complement strand
ATGGCTTGTGTAGTGTTTTTTGGGGTTCAAATATGTTAGAATACAATAATTTTGATTGATCACAAGTGCTAGAGATACATATAGAGTGTTTAGAAGTGTGGAGAAACATTTGTTGAAATTTGGTCCCAAATGGGCTAAGAACTCGGAAACATTGTTTTGGAGCACTAAATGGCCTGTATACTGTTGTTTGAGGTTAGAAAATGTTATAATACAATTAATTTGATTGATTACAAGTGCTAGAGATAAATGAAGAGTATTTAGAAGTGTGTAGAAAAACTTGCTGAAATTTGGTCCGAAATGGGCTAAGAACTAACAAATATTGCTTTGAAGCATTAAATGGCTTGTCTAGTGTTTTTTGGGGTTCGAATATGTTAGAGTACAATATATTTGATTGATAACAAGTGCTAGAGATACATGAAGAGTGTTTAGAAGTGTGGAGAAAGCTTGTTGACATGTGGTCCCAAATGGGCTAAGAACTCAGAAACATTGCGTTGAACCATTAAATGGCTTGTCTAGTGTTCTTTGGGCTTATAATATGTTAGAATACAATACATAAGATTGATTACAAGTGCTAGAAATGCATGAAGAGTGTTTATAAGTGTGGAGAAACACTTGTTGAAATTTGGTCCCAAATGGGCTAAGAACTCGAAAACATTCCGTTGGACCACTAGATGGCCTGTCTACTGTTGCTTGAGGTTAGATTATGTTATAATACAATGCATTTGATCGATTACAAGTGCTAGGGATACATGAAGAGTGTCTAGAATTGTGGATAAAGACTTGTTGAAATTTGGTCCCAAATGGGCTTAGAAGTCGGAAACATTGCGTTGAACATCTTAATGGCTTGTATAGTGTTTTTTTGGAGTTAGAATATGTTAAAATACAATGGATTTGATAGATTTTAAGAGCTAAAGATGCATGAAGAGTGTTTAGAAATGTGTAGAAAAACATGCTGAAATTTGGTCTGAAATGGGCGATGAAACCACAAAAATTGCTTTGAAGAATTAAATATCTTGTCTAGTGTTTTTTGGGGTTAGAATATGTGAGAATACAATTAATTTGATTGATTACAAGTGCTAGAGATAAATGAAGAGTATTTAGAAGTGTGTAGAAAAACTTGCTGAAATTTGGTCCGAAATGGGCTAAGAACTAACAAATATTGCTTTGAAGCATTAAATGGCTTGTCTAGTGTTTTTTGGGGTTCGAATATGTTAGAGTACAATATATTTGGTTGATCACAAGTGCTAGAGATACATGAAGAGTGTTTAGAAGTGTGGAGAAAGACTTGTTGAAATTTGGTCCCAAATGGGCTAAGAAGTCGGAAACAT
>NW_006238907.1:192706-193961 GCF_000375325.1 Capsella rubella | reverse complement strand
GCTTGTTATGTTGTTTGGAGTTAGAATATGTTACAATACAATGAATTTGATTGATTATAAGTGCTAGAGATGGATGAAGAGTGTTTAGAAGTGTGTAGAAAAACTTGCTGAAATTTGGTCTGAAATTGGCTAAGTACCCACAAACATTGCTTTGAAGCATTAAATGTCTTGTCTAGTGCTTTTTGGGGTTAGAATATGTGAGAATACAATAACTTTGATTGATAACAAGTGCTAGAGATACATGAAGAGTGTTTAGAAGTGTGGAGAAAGACTTGTTGAAATTTGGTCCCAAATGGGCTAAGAACTCGAAAACATTGCGTTGAACAACTAAATGATTTGTCTAGTGTTCTTTAGGGTTAAAATATGTTAGAATACAATAAGTTTGATTGATTAGAAGTGCTAGAGATGCATGAAATGTGTTTATAAGTGTGGAGAAACACTTGTTGAAATTTGGTCCCAAATGGAATAAGAACTCGGAAATAATAACTTGGACCACTAAATGGCCTGTCTACTGTTGTTTGAGGTTAGAATATGTTATAATACAATAAATTTGATCGATTACAAGTGCTAGGGATACATGAAGAGTGTCTAGAATTGTGGATAAAGACTTGTTGAAATTTGGTCCCAAATGGGCTTAGAAGTCGGAAACATTGCGTTGAACATCTTAATGGCTTGTATAGTGTTTTTTGGAGTTAGAATATGTTAAAATACAATGGATTTGATAGATTGTAAGAGCTAAAGATGCATGAAGAGTGTTTAGAAATGTGTAGAAAAACATGCTGAAATTTAGTCTGAAATGGGCGATGAAACCACAAAAATTGCTTTGAAGATTTAAATATCTTGTCTAGTGTTTTTTGGGTTAGAATATGTGAGAATACAATTAATTTGATTGATTACAAGTGCTAGAGATGCATGAAGAGTGTTTAGAAGTGTGTAGAAACACTTGTTGAAATTTGGTACCAAATGGGCTAAGAACTCGGAAACATTGCGTTGGAGCACAAAATGGCCTGTCTACTGTTGTTTGAGGTTAGAATATGTTATAATACAATGAATTTGATTGATTACAAGTGTTAGAGATAAATGATGAGTATTTAGAAGTGTGTAGAAAAACTTGCTGAAATTTGGTCCGAAAGGGCTAAGAATCAACAAATGTTGCTTTAAAGCATTAAATGGCTTGTGTAGTGTGTTTTGGGGTTCAAATATGTTAGAATACAATAATTTTGATTGATCACAAGTGCTAGAGATACATATAGAG
>NW_006238907.1:191457-191802 GCF_000375325.1 Capsella rubella | reverse complement strand
ATATATATATATATAAGTCGGTCTTAGAAAGGGTCTTGTGATAGGGGTCCGCCATATGGATCGTCGTGTTGTGTATTATTGTCTTGGGTTATATCGTCTTCATCGTCAGAGGAGGATATTTGCATTGCGATGGACTCCAGGAGTTTCTTGAGTTTTTCTTTGCCTTTACTTTTCTTGGATCCGGAAGATGAAGTAGTGGATTCTGTAGGGCTGGGTGGCTTTTTAGGTGAGGTCTTGGTTTGGATAGGTGGTAACGTTCGGGATACTGCAGCTACGGTTTGCTTTATTTGTTGGTGTGTCTGTATCCATTTTTCCAGGTTGGTTAAGGAGCATCGTTCCATGTTG
>NW_006238907.1:190624-191357 GCF_000375325.1 Capsella rubella | reverse complement strand
TATTGACTATCCTCGTAAAAAATACAGTTGGTATATTGGGTAAGGTCTTTGAGAGATATTGGTTTAGTAAATGAGGTTGTAATAAGATGTTGGCGTTGTGGTTTTAGGAAGTATGATGATTTTTGGTCTGAGGTTTTTTGAGAGGAGGATGGTGTTGATATTTTTTGTGGTTGGGGGTTGACAGCTTTTGCATAAGATAAAGGAGGGAATTCTGCTAAAGCAGAGAATTGGTTACCAGTAGTTATTTGCTTTCCTTGTAGGTGCGGTTGATTCTTGACATAGTCTGATGCACACATTGGCTTCTTTTGTGTTTCACTCATTTTGATAGTCCTGAGATTTTCCCTGTAAACACTCTCTTGTTAGAAAATCAGGTAATGAATTATTTTCTCCTTTTATATATTGTATATCGAAGTCGAATACGGATAAAATAGCTTGCCATCTAGCAAATATTTGTTTAGAAACTAAATTTTTAACATCTTTTTGTAAAATCTCTTTAGCTGACTTACAGTCGACACGTAGTAAAAACTTTTTGTTTATTAAATCATCTTGAAATTTAGAAATACAGTTTACTATAGATGAAACTTCTTTTTTAACAGTAGAATAATTCTTTTGGGGTCCAAGCCAAACCCCTGAATGAAAACGGACTATAGACTCTTGGGTAGACTCTGGCAGTTTTTGTTTAAGGATCCCCCCGTAACCTATTTCTGATGCATCTGTCTCATCTATCATGAAT
>NW_006238907.1:189481-190524 GCF_000375325.1 Capsella rubella | reverse complement strand
GGGTGCGGGATGACTAGACATGGTAGTGTTGTAACTTTCTTCTTAATGTCACGAACTAGACTAGTACGCAGACTAGACCATGGTATGGGATTTTTTTGCAATCTTTGAAATAGTGGTTGAATTGTTTTTCTAAGGTTTGGTAGAAAATATGATATATAGTTTAAACACCCTAAAAATCTTTGTAATTGGGTTTTCTCTTTGATTTCATCTGGAAATTTGCTTGCAAATTCTATTGATCTAGATATTGGTGTTATAGTTCCTTGATAAATATTATGGCCTAAAAATCGTATTTTTGTTTGAAATATTTGCATTTTTTTGGCTGATACTACTAGTCCATGCTTTTTAACAATGTTTAAAAAGGTGTATAAGTGTTTAAAGTGTTGGTCAATAGATTTGGAAAATATTAAAACATCATCTATATATACGATAGAAAAAGTTGTGTAAGGGTTAAAAATTTCATTCATAATGTTTTGGAATTCTGAAGGTGCATTTTTTAAGCCAAAAGGCATGACGTTCTATTCGTAATGCCCAAAAGGCACTGTGAATGCTGTCTTGTATTTATCCTTTTCGGCAATTTGTATTTGCCAAAATCCACTTTTCATATCGAATTTTGAAAATATACAGGCCTCATATAATCTTTTTAGTAGATCTCTTTTATTGGGTATTGGGTATCTTATCCATTGTATTACATTGTTTAAGGGTTTATAATTGATTACTAAGCGAGGTACTCCTCTTTCTTTTTCAGCTTGGTTCTTCACATAGAATGCTGAACAACTCCAAGGAGATTTAGATTTTCTTATTAAATTTTTATCAAGCAATTCTTGTATTTCTTTTTTGCAATGTTCTAATAGTTCTTGGTTCATTTGAATGGGCCTAGCTTTGGTTGGAATATGCTTTTCGTTGAAGTCTTTTTCGTAGGGTATTTCAACAATATGTTTTTTCATTTCCCAGAATGCATTTGGAAGTTCAGAGCATACTTGGGCTAAAAGTTCAGTTTCTAATTTTTTTATTTTATTTATTATTTGTGGATCATTTAATTGTTG
>NW_006238907.1:189035-189381 GCF_000375325.1 Capsella rubella | reverse complement strand
GTTGTAAGTATAGAATATGTTTCTGTTTTCTATCTATTAAGTTTATAGATTTTTCTATTGTGGAATTCTGTAAAGCTAAAATTTCTTTTGTTTTCATAGGTGATAGAAATTCAAATATTATCTTTTCTCCTACAATTTTTGTAGTAATTCCTAGCTCTGTAACTTTAAATGGATAAATTTGTGTAAAAAATGGAGTTCCTAGTATAACTTCTTGACTTAAATTTTTTACAAGGATAAATTGTGTTTTAAAGCAATAGTTTTTATTACAAATTTTTGCTTTAGGTAATTTATAATTGACCTTTAAACTGCTTCCGTTTGCACCACTAAGTTTTTCGTATGTTTTCTC
>NW_006238907.1:188648-188935 GCF_000375325.1 Capsella rubella | reverse complement strand
GTTTATCAGGGTTGCTTGTGGAGGGTTCATCCGTTGTTATGGGTTGAGGTTGGCGGATTTTGGGTTCTATAAGAGCTAGTCTAGCGTCCACTTGTAGTTGGTGAAGTTGATGTTGGTGAACTATTTGTTATAATTCTTTTATTTGTGCTTTTAAATTTTTTACTTCTCCTTGTAATTCACCGGTAGTTACTTGTTTAAATAGTGTTGGGGAAGGATACTTTTCTATTATTCTATTAAGACTAAATGGTTGTGGGGTTAGCAACTGATTTTCCCTTTGCACTAAATCT
>NW_006238907.1:187493-188417 GCF_000375325.1 Capsella rubella | reverse complement strand
AACTTTTCTAATTTTTCTTTAATGTCTTGTTGATCGTGGAATATTTCAGTAATTTTTCTTTTCATTTTGCAATCAGTAGATTTATGTCCTGGTCGTTTACAGTTCCAACATATAATTTTTTCTTTTTTATTTGGTTGTTTTGGATTTTTATTTTTTGTATAGTACGAGTTAGAAAATCTTTTTGAAAATCTTTTCCTTTTATTGTAAGGTTGTGGGTAAAATGATTTATTTTGTTTACGTGTTTTTTGTCTTTCTCTAGATGGTGGAGTGAGACGATGATAACCATATTGCTCGCAAAATGAGCCCATAGTTTCACCGAATTTAAATTTATTAGTTTTTTGTTTATCTTTATGTTCTTGACATATTTGTAATCCTTCTTTTTTAACAAAAGCAAACAACTGACCATAGGTTATCGTATCCCAAGGTACCGGTTGTCCGACAGAAAAATCTTTTAGTTTACTAATTAATCGTTCTGCGAAGAACGAAGGTTATCCTGCAATGAACCTTTCTTTCCAGAAGGGTTGGTTGCAGTCGTTTCTTTGAAATATGTTTGTTATAAATATGTCTTTATACCATTTAAAGTCTCCTAGTGTTGGACATCGAAGGTTTGTTAAAATAAGTTTTTTACTTGTAAGTTCTTCAGAAGGATTTCCTACGAAATGCATGGTGATGGTATGAAGTAATACTTCTACAGCGTTTTGAACTTGTTCTTCTTCATAAAAACCATCATCCCCTTCTACTCTTTTAGTTTCAGTGTGGTTTATAATAGAATCTTGTGATGTTATATCTAAGGCATTATCCCACCAAAATTTTAAGGCACCATTAAACCCTGAGATTAAGAGTAGACATGCTTGTTTATCTGACATTCCTTTAGATTTATAAGCTAACGTAGCCATTCCCATTTCTTGAAATAAGTTCATCATT
>NW_006238907.1:186764-187393 GCF_000375325.1 Capsella rubella | reverse complement strand
AGACGATCCTGCCTCTGATGGTTGAATTGGTTCAGCTATTGGTGCTTGAAAGTTAATAGGTTTTTTCTCTTGGTTTTTTGTTAAAATTTGTTCTATACTTTCTTCGGATTCAGTACTATCTTGGCGAGTTCTATAGTCAGAGAAAGATGAACGTGGGTAAAAAGAGCTTATTTTTAATGATGGTGAATCTCTGAAAGAACCAAATTTTAATAATACTTTTCCATCGTATTGTTCTGTTATACTTGTAAGAGTTCTTTGTTCAAAGTTTCGTGGTGGTTGAGTAATATTAATTTTCCATTGATCAGGGATTGTTATTTCTGTCCATTTTAATTGTTTGGGTGTATATGTAGAGGTTGGAGTATCTTTACTATGTACAGCTAATATTGTTGTTTCGCCTTTATCATCTTGCAACAAACATCGAGGATTAAACTCAGATGTAGATTGCTTAAACTAAATTCGATACAACAATAAATAACCGTGTCTTTCTTGCTGAAATTTAATTTCAGGCAAGTGTACGTTTAAAACTAAAGTATTGAATATTGTTGGGTCATGTAAACTTACTTGAAAGTTTGGAGCACAATTAAAGTATATAGCTCCGTTACATAAGTTTGATTGTACAGCTCCTAACA
>NW_006238907.1:185884-186230 GCF_000375325.1 Capsella rubella | reverse complement strand
TAACAAATATTGCTTTGAAGCATTAAATGGCTTGTCTAGTGTTTTTGGGGTTCGAATATGTTAGAGTACAATATATTTGGTTGATCACAAGTGCTAGAGATACATGAAGAGTGTTTAGAAGTGTGGAGAAAGACTTGTTGAAATTTGGTCCCAAATGGGTTAAGAAGTCGGAAACATTGCGTTGAACATATTATTGGCTTGTTATGTTGTTTGGAGTTAGAATATGTTACAATACAATGAATTTGATTGATTATAAGTGCTAGAGATGGATGAAGAGTGTTTAGAAGTGTGTAGAAAAACTTGCTGAAATTTGGTCTGAAATTGGCTAAGTACCCACAATCATTGC
>NW_006238907.1:184777-185784 GCF_000375325.1 Capsella rubella | reverse complement strand
ATGTCTTGTCTAGTGCTTTTTGGGGTTAGAATATGTGAGAATACAATAACTTTGATTGATAACAAGTGCTAGAGATGCATGAAGAGTGTTTAGAAGTGTGGAGAAAGACTTGTCGAAATTTGGTCCCAAATGGGCTAAGAACTCGGAAACATTGCGTTGAACAACTAAATGATTTGTCTAGTGTTCTTTGGGGTTAAAATATGTTAGAATACAATAAATTTGATTGATTAGAAGTGCTAGAGATGCATGAAATGTGTTTATAAGTGTGGAGAAACACTTGTTGAAATTTGGTCCCAAATGGACTAAGAACTCGGAAATAATAACTTGGACCACTAAATGGCCTGTCGACTGTTGTTTGAGGTTAGAATATGTTATAATACAATGAATTTGATCGATTACAAGTGCTAGGGATACATGAAGAGTGTCTAGAATTGTGGATAAAGACTTGTTGAAATTTGGTACCAAATGGGCTTAGAAGTCGGAAACATTGCGTTGAATATCTTAATGGCTTGTATAGAGTTTTTTTGGAGTTAGAATATGTTAAAATACAATGAATTTGATAGATTGTAAGAGCTAAAGATGCATGAAGAGTGTTTAGAAATGTGTAGAAAAACATGCTGAAATTTGGTCTGAAATGGGCTAAGAACCCACAAACATTGCTTTGAAGAATTAAATATCTTGTCTAGTGTTTTTTGGGGTTAGAATATGTGAGAATACAATTAATTTGATTGATTACAAGTGCTAGAGATGCATGAAGAGTGTTTAGAAGTGTGTAGAAACACTTGTTGAAATTTGGTACCAAATGGGCTAAGAACTCGGAAACATTGCGTTGAACAACTAAATAGCCTGTCTACTGTTGTTTGAGGTTAGAATATGTTATAATACAATGAATTTGATTGATTACAAGTGTTAGAGATAAATGATGAGTATTTAGAAGTGTGTAGAAAAACTTGCTGAAATTTGGTCCGAAAGGGCTAAGAATCAACAAATGTTGCTTTAAACTTAAA
>NW_006238907.1:184172-184677 GCF_000375325.1 Capsella rubella | reverse complement strand
GAGAAACATTTGTTGAAATTTGGTCCCAAATGGGCTAAGAACTCGGAGACATTGCGTTGAACCACTAAATGGCCTGTCTAGTATTGTTTGAGGTTAGAATATGTTAGAATACAATACATATGATTGATTACAACTGCTAGAGATGCATGAAGAGTGTTTAGAAGTGTTGAGAAACACTTGTTGAAATTTGGTAGCACATGGGCTAAGAACTCGGAAACATTGTGTTGGAGCACAAAATAGCCTGTCTACTGTTGTTTGAGGTTAGAATCTATATATATAAAGTTAGCTTTTTCTCTCTTCTCATGATGCCACCTAAGCATCCACCTAAGCCACATTTTTGTTTAAACATTAAAATAAATTTAAAACATTCATTAAGTGCATATTTATGTTACTTATTTAATTAATAGAAAGTTTATATAAATAAAAATAAATTATGTAAAAAATGAAATGTTAAAATAAGAAAAACAATACTTTAATTTTTTATTAGTGGTAATAATATAATTCA
>NW_006238907.1:181278-182052 GCF_000375325.1 Capsella rubella | reverse complement strand
TGACATGATCGAGCAAAGCAAAGAAGTAGCTGATGGTTTTACAGGTCACTCGACACACTCACTCGAGTGACACGATCGAGCAAAGCAGAGAAGATGGTCACTCGAGATGCTCACTCGACCAACTTAGTCAAAACAACCTTTGAACCGCTTTTACATTGTCGTTTTATGTTTTAAGGTTTTCCCAAACATTGTTATAAATAGGCTTCATTTGGATTTCCCAAGGGATCGAGTTTTATTTTATTAGGTTTTTGTTGTAGCCACCAAACGATCCTGAGAATTGTAATTCATATTTCTTTTGAGTTATTGAGATTTTGCAACGTCTGAAATCATTGTTGTTACTCTTCCTATCATCCTTATTATTATGCATGTTTTGAACGATTCTTGTTTCATGATGTTTAACATGATTTCTGCGTCTGAGTAATGTTAGGGTTCTTGAGGATGGGATAGATTAGGTGGAGGATGTTAGTTTGCCAGAGTGTTTATGTTAGATTCATTTTCTTTCCCTTCTGGACTAGAGTTTTATTAGCTAGTTCTTCTCTGATCAATTGGAACTAGGTCATAGAAATTTCATACCCGAACGGTATATGATGAAATGTCTGAACCAACTAGTGCCAGAGATTTACATGCTTAGCCCAAGAGATTGGTTGTCTAAGATGTTTATTGACATTAATGAGCTGTTTCTTTATGCCTGTTTACTGCATGTTTCATCAATGAGAATTGAGATTAGGAAGTGTTGTAAACTTGATAGTTTCTGCCAAGAGATTGGATTGACTA
>NW_006238907.1:180939-181178 GCF_000375325.1 Capsella rubella | reverse complement strand
ATAAATTTCATGGTCTGCCTATGGAAGACCCCCTGGATCACCTTGATGAGTTTGATCGTCTCTGCAGTCTCACCAAGATCAATGGGGTCAGTGAGGACGGTTTCAAGCTACGTCTATTTCCATTCTCTTTGGGTGACAAAGCTCATCAATGGGAGAAAACTCTTCCTCCAGGATCTATCACTTTTTGGGATCAATGCAAGCACTCGTTTCTTGCCAAGTTTTTCTCCAACTCTAGAACT
>NW_006238907.1:179913-180753 GCF_000375325.1 Capsella rubella | reverse complement strand
AATGGCAGCTTTCTGAACAAGGACGTCGACGAAGGTTGGGAGCTTGTTGAGAACCTATCACAATCTGATGGCAACTACAATGAAGATTATGATAGAACCATCAGGGCAAGCACAGATCTTGATGAGAAGTACAAGAAGGAGATGAAAGCTGTGAATGATAAGTTGGACAAGCTATTGATGAGCCAGCAGAGGAACATCCATTTCGTCTCTGAAGACGACCCTTTCCAGATTCTGAATGGGGAGGGAGAACAATCTGAGGAGATAAGTTATGTCCAGAACCAAGGTGGATACAATAAGGGATACAATCCTTATAAGCAGAATCCCAATCTGTCTTATAGGAGCACCAATGTTGCAAATCCCCAGGATCAGGTTTATCCACCTCCACAACAGCAGCAGCAGGGGCAGAACAAACCATTTGTGCCCTACAAACAAGGTTATGTGCCCAAACAACAATTTCAGCAAGGTTACCAACCTCCAGCAGGACCACCACCAGGATTCCAACCTCAACACGCTCCTCCTCCTGAGACACCAGATCAGGACATGAAAAACATGTTTCAGCAACTCTTACAGGGACAAGCAAGTGGCTCCATGGACAATGCTAAGAAGTTTGATGAGCTGACTCAGAGATTGGACTGCTCATACAATGATCTGAACATGAAGATTGAGACTCTGAATTCCAAGATCAAGTATATGGAGGGCAAAACTGCTTCTACTTCTGCCCCAAAGCCTGGCCAACTTCCAGGAAAAGCTGTTCAGAATCCTAAGGAGTTCGCTCATGCCATCACGCTGAGGAGCGGTAAAAACTTGCCTCCCAGACAAGGACCTGTTGTAGACACTGAG
>NW_006238907.1:171996-172391 GCF_000375325.1 Capsella rubella | reverse complement strand
AGCATGTTGTGATATGATCTCATTCCTTATCCTATAAGAACTTAATCTTGACTTGCAAATATCTGGTTGTGTTTTGCTTGCATGCTCATGGTCACCATATACATATTTGGATCATCTTCCTCCTTTCACCACTCTTGTTGATCCAAGTAGCTGATCTTTCTTTTGATCAGTTTGCCACACCCACAGCCTATCCTTTTCTTTCAAGCCAATTGATAATTTTTGAGTGGTAGGTCTTTTACCGGATTATGCTTGGGGAGAACGTGTTAGGTATGAGCCGACATGATTAAAATCTTGAGTAGTTCTGATTTTCACTTTCAAATCAGATAGGACTAGGTCGGGGTTCTTACTTGGGTTTGGGATTGGAATGATTGTGGAAAGAAAGAAGAGAAACATAA
>NW_006238907.1:139025-140748 GCF_000375325.1 Capsella rubella | reverse complement strand
AGCGTCCATCCTCCACCACCATGATCGATGTTCTCTTCGCCTGATCGAAGGAATAGTTGCGAGGTTTCTTTTTGCTAGGTCGGGAAGAAGAATCTATTGGATCTCTAGTTATGGCGGATCTACCTTTTCCAAAAGGAGAGTTCCGGGTTAGTATGATCTCAGTGACGGTTTGCGGTGGGGTGGGTTCGCGAGCTCCAACCTAATTATTGATGGCATGTCTTAGTCGCAAACGAGCCGTCCTTGCTAGCGTTGAATTTAGTAGGTGGTTTATTTATTGGAAGCAAAACCCTAAACCCTAAACCCTAAACCCTAAACTCCAAACCCTAAACCCTAAAGAGCTTTGTCGTTCTAGTGCTATTTGTTCATTTCTCTTTTTTTTTTTAATTATATGTCAATTTTGTGTCAAAATTTCTGGTACTATTTCTGTCAAAAAAAATTGGCGGGAAAATATTTGTTGGAATTTTTTTGGCGGAAAATATTTTGGCGGGAAATATTTGTCAAAACCATTTGGGCGAGAAACTTTTTGTCGGAAAATTTTGAAGGGAAAATTTTTTAGTAGATTTTTTTTGAAAGTAAACCGTAAACCGTAAACCTTAAGTCCTAAACCCCAAACCCCAAACCCTAAAGAGCTTTGTCGTTCTATAGCTATTGGTTGATTTCTCTTTTTTTTTAAAAAAAAATTGTATGTCAATTTTTGTGTCAAAATTTCTTGTATTATTTCTGTCAAAAACAATTTGGCGGGAAAAATTTTGTTTAAATTTTTTTGGGGGAAAATATTTTGGCGGGAAATTTTTGTCAAAAACTTTTGGCGAGAAACTTTTTGTCGAAAATTTTGTCTTCGGAAATATTTTTTAGAAGGAAAACCCCAAAACCTAAACCCTAAACCTTAAAGAGCTTTGCCATTTTCTCTGCTATGGTGATGTAAGGCGTGGTTGGATCTGTCCTTCGATGTAGACGATTTCTCTCTTTCACAACAACCTTAGATGATGTTCCTAGGATCTGCTAGTTGAAAGTTATGGCGGATCTGGATAGGATTTCTCTTGGCTAATTAGCTTGTTAGATGTAGATATGTCTTGCGACGGAAGCTGAACTTCACACTGTTGGGTTCACCACTTTGCAAACTGATTAACAGTTGATCTGTGACAAGATTCTTGATGGCTAGTCACGGGGATCTTTAACCGGATTTTGATGGTTGATAGCTTGCTTAAGCTAGCGTCCAACCACCACTGGCTTGATTGGAAGGGAGGTTTCTTTGGAAGTAAAGGTAAGTGTGATTCATTGGATTAGAGGGTTAGTTGCGAGGCTTCTTTTTCCTAGGTCAGGGAGAAGAAGTTATTAGATCTCTAGTTGTGGCGGATCTACCTTTACCAAAAGGAAATTTCCGGGTTGGGTTTGATCGCAGTGACGGTTTGCGGTGGGGTTTGCTAGCTCCAGCCTAAGAGATGATGTCATGTCTTAGTCCCAAACAAGTCGTCCTTGCTAGCGTCAGATTTAGTTGGTGGTTTATTTTTTGGAAGCAAAACCCTAAACCCTAAACCCTAAACCCTAAACCCTAAATCCCAAACCCTAAAGCCTAAAGAGCTTTGTCGTTCTAGAGATAATGGTTGATTTCTATTATTTTTCAATTGTGGAAAATGTTTGGCGGTAGATAGAAAATTTAGGCGGGAAAATTTTTTTCGGGAATTTTTGGAAAGAAAACTGTAAACCGTAAACCCTAAGTCCT
>NW_006238907.1:138230-138925 GCF_000375325.1 Capsella rubella | reverse complement strand
CACGAGCTTTGTCGTTCTAGTGCGATTTGTTGATTTCTCTTTTTTTTTTTAATTATATGTCAATTTTTGTGTCAAAATTTCTTGTACTAGTTCTGTCAAAAAAAATTGGTGGGAAATTATTTCTTGGAATTTTTTTGGCGGGAAATTTTTGTCAAAAACATTTGGGCGAGAAACTTTTTGTAGGAAAATTTTGAAGGGAAAATTTTTTAGTGGAATTTTTTTGGAAGGAAAACCGTAAACCGTAAACCGTAAACCCTAAACCCTAAACCCTTAACCCTAAACCCTAAACCCTAAACCCTAAACCCCAATCCCTAAAGAGCTTTGTCTTTTTAGAGCTATTGGTTGATTTCTCTTTTTTTTAAAAAAAATTGTATGTCAATTTTTGTGTCAAAATTTCTTGTATTATATTTGTCAAAAACAATTTGGCGGAAAACGTTTGTTGAAATTTTTTTGGCGGAAAATATTTTGGCGGGAAATTTTGTCAAAAACTTTTTGTGAGAAACTTTTTGTCAAAAATTTTGAAGGAAATTTTGTGTACGGGAATTTTTGTTAGAAGGAAAACCCCAAACCCTAAACCCTAAACCTTAAACCCTAAACCCCAAACCCCAAACCCTAAACCCGTAAGAGCTTTGCCATTTTCTCTTCTATGGTGATGTAAGGTGTGGTTGGATCTGTCCTTCGATGTAGACGATTTC
>NW_006238907.1:137627-137836 GCF_000375325.1 Capsella rubella | reverse complement strand
ATCTACCTTTCCCAAAAGGAAAGTTCCGGGTTGGGTTTGATCGCAGTGACGGTTTGCGGTGGGGTTCGCGAGCTCCAACCTAAGTGTTGATGGCATGTCTTAGTCGCAATCAAGCTGTCCTTGCTAGTGTTGAATTTAGTAGGTGGTTTATTTATTGGAAGCAAAACCCTAAACCCTAAACCCTAAACCCTAAACCTTAAACCCTAAAC
>NW_006238907.1:136857-137513 GCF_000375325.1 Capsella rubella | reverse complement strand
TGGCGGGAAATTATTTGTTGGAATTTTTTTGGCGGAAAATATTTTGGCGGAAAATTTTTGTCAAAAATATTTGGGCGAGAAACTTTTTGTCGGAAAATTTTGAAGGGAATATTTTTTAGTAGAATTTTTTTGGAAGGAAAACCGTAAACCCTAAACCCTAAACGCTAAACCCTAAACCCTAAACCCCAAACTCTAAGAGCTTTGTCGTTCTAGAGCTATTGGTTGATTTTTTTTTTTTTTTAAATTGTATGTCAGTTTTTGTGTCAAAATTTCTTGTATTATTTCTGTCAAAAACAATTTGGCGGGAAAACTTTTGTTGAAATTTTTTTGGCGGAAAATATTTTGGCGGAAAATTTTTGTCAAAAACTTTTGGCGAGAAACTTTTTGTCGAAAAATTTTGAAAGGAAATTTTGTGTACGGGAATTTTTTTTAGAAGGAAACCCCCAAACCCTAAACCCTAAACCCTAAACCCTAAACCCCAAACCCCAAACCCTAAACCCTAAAGAGCTTTGCCATTTTCTCTTCTATGGTGATGTAAGGTGTGGTTGGATCTGTCCTTCGATGTAGACGATTTCTCTCTTTCACAATAACCTTAGATGATGTTCCTGGGATCTGCTAGTTGAAAGCTATGGCGGATCTGGATAGGATTTCTTGGC
>NW_006238907.1:131293-131919 GCF_000375325.1 Capsella rubella | reverse complement strand
AGCTTTGCTGTTCAAGAGCTGATGGTTGATTTCTCCTTTTTTTTTAATTATATGTCAATTTTTGTATCAAAATTTGCCATACTATTTCTGTCAAACAAAATTTGGCAGGAAAATTTTTGTCGAAATTCTTTTGCGGAAAATATTTTGGCGGGAAATTTTTGTCAAAAACTTTCGGACGAGAAATTTTTTGTCGGAAAATTTTGGCGGAAAAACCCCTACCAAAACCCTAAACCCAAACCCTAAACCCTAAATCCCAAACCCTAAACCCTAAAGAGCTTTGCTATTTGATGGTTGATAGCTTGCTTGAGCTAGCGTCCATCCTCCACCACCGTGATTGATGTTCTCTTCGCCTGATCGAAGGAATAGTTGCGAGGTTTCTTTTTGCTAGGTCGGGAAGAAGAAGCTATTGGATCTCTAGTTGTGGCGGATCTACCTTTTCCAAAAGGAGAGTTCCGGGTTAGTATGATCTCAGTGACGGTTTGCGGTGGGGTGGGGTTCGCGAGCTCCAACCTAAGTATTGATGGCATGTCTTAGTCGGAAACGAGCCGTTCTTGCTAGCGTTGAATTTAGTAGGTGGTTTATTTATTGGAAGCAAAACCCTAAACCCTAAACCCTAAACCTTAAAC
>NW_006238907.1:123178-131193 GCF_000375325.1 Capsella rubella | reverse complement strand
GTTGAAAGCTATGGCGGATCAGGATAGGATTTCTCTTGGCTAATTGGCTTGTTAGATGTAGATCTGTCTTGCGGCGGAAGCTGAGCTTCACACCGGTGAGTTCACCACTTTGCGAACTGATTAACAGTTGATCTGTGACAAGATCCTTGATGGCTAGTCACGGGGATCTTTAACCGGATTTTGATGGTTGATAGTTTGCTTGAGCTAGCGTCCAACCCCCACTGTCTTGATTGGAAGGGAGGTTTCTTTGGAAGTAAAGGTAAGTGTGATTCGTTGGATTAGAGGGTTAGTTGTGAGGCATCTTTTTGCTAGGTCAGGGAGAAGAAGCTATTAGATCTCTGGTTGTGGCGGATCTACCTTTCCCAAAAGGAAAGTTCCGGGTTGGGTTTGATCGCAGTGACGGTTTGCGGTGGGGTTCGCTAGCTCCAGCCTAAGAGTTGATGTCATGTCTTAGTCCCAAACAAGTCGTCCTTGCTACCGTCAGATTTAGTTGGTGGTTTATTTTTTGGAAGCAAAACCCTAAACCCTAAACCCTAAATCCTAAATCCCAAACCCTAAAGCCTAAAGAGCTTTGTCGTTCTAGAGATAATGGTTGATTTCTTTTATTTTTCAATTGTGGAAAATTTTTGGCGGTTGTTATAAAATTTAGGCGGGAACATTTTTTCCGGGAATTGTTGGAAAGAAAACCATAAACCGTAAACCCTAATTCCTAACCCCAAACCCTAAACCCCAAAGAGCTTTGCCGTTTTAGAGCTGATGGTTGATTTCTCCTATTTTTTTAATTATATGTCAATTTTTGTATCAAAATTTGCCATACTATTTCTATCAAAAAAATTTGGCGGGAAAATTTTTGTCGAAATTTTTTTGGCGGAAAATATTTTGGCGGGAAATTTTTGGCGGAAAACCATCAAACCTAAACCCTAAACCCTAAACCCTAAATGTAACGCCCCTGAATCGTTCTATGGCCGGACAAGCCACGAACAACCCGGAGACGCTACTTTGAAAGTACTCACCAACGATCCGGCCGAGGTTCGAGAACAAATCAAGACCCTTAGCCAGTCCTTCGGTGAGACCTTCCCACTTGGAATATCACTTAGGCTTGCCAACCTTTATGATATTCAAGTGTTGAGCCGACTCGGACTAAGTCATTATCAGACATCACTCGTTGTTTTAAAAGAAACCCGAATTATTCATTACGATAAAGTATATTTTACAAAGTAACCGAAATACTTTAAAAGAGTTTTGATGGCCAAGGCCTAGAGCCCAAATACTTAAACTTAAAACATATTCAACATACTTGTTTTACAAAAGGCACAAAAACTACTCCGGGTTCCTACGTCCAACACGCCACTACTCCTTTCCACTAGGGTTTCCTGCAAAACAAATGGGTTCAGGAGTCCCTGCAAACGCATTAGAAAAACCCCACCCTTTCCCCCAAAACAAAACACCCGACCAGCAATCAGAGTATGCAAGCGAAAAGCAACAACCAACAACGACACGACTCGATAGTTTTAATCAAGTTTTACATCCAAATTTTTAGGGCCCGGATATTCTTCCTTCCACATCACTACCATCATGAACACCCGAGCCATAGCCACGAAGGCATACGACCGGAACATCATTTAAGCTACACCGTCGTGTAGACAGCTTCGGCCAAGGTAGCGAACCAAGTCTCTCCGAAGCTCATCGAACTAGCGTGAAACTCCAGAAAATGGAAGTGAACCGGGAATCACGCTAGGACGGAACCAGCGAAGGACAGCATACCCAAGTCTTGAGATGCTTATGCTCCGGACAACTGTCACGAAAGCCGCATAACAAGACCTTAAAGATTTCATCGATAACTTGGGATCTATGGTTTAATTGCACACATAGAAGCAAGTATCGGAACACAGCACTCGCGTATTAGAGCCCTGTGAGCGGATCTGAGATCACAAACACGATCTAATACCGAGATCCACAATCATGATGCATAAATAATTTCAAGAAAATCGATCAACGAAATTAAAGCATTCAACTACATGATTATGCAAGACCGGATACTAGATCTAGCCTTTCGGTCCCAGATCTAGATCGGTAATATGCTTCCTGAACTCACAAATCTGTTTTGATGACAGCTCGACTCGGACTTCTCTCCTCCGGTGAAACTGGCGTCGGCGTCTCGGTAATCTCGGTCTCCGGCGATGAACCCTCGGCGACGGACAGCAATTCCTTCCTTTGCTCGGACGGAGATATTTTATTTTCGAGAATTTTGGGTGAACAGCCCAAATGAAGACTCGAAGGCTCTATTTATAGAGTCTAGCTTCGGAAAAATGGCCAGCTTCGGAAATCGCACGCATTGGCCAGTTTCAGGTTCGGATTACGCAGAACAAGCCATCTCTGGCTGCCGGACACGTGGCAGTCATGGAGAAGAAAAAGGATTTTTGTCCGATTTCGTCCATTGCATCTTCCCCCCAAATCTTTGGTCGAGATTTTCCTCAGATTTTCTCTGTTTTTCCTGTCGGATTTCGCCAAGTGTCAAAGCTGTCGGATGCAGATACACTGAATCTGGCAAGATCGGATTTTCTCTGGATTTTCTCGATCGGCCATTGACAGAAATGATGAAGTCTCGACACTCTTCGTTCCTTCTTCGCTCCTTTGGCAATCCGCTTCGATCAAACTTCAAACTTAGCCATTTCATGGCTTTGGGACGAAACGCCTTGCTTCGATTTCGGTCCCGACTTCACACAGTCGGTAACGCACCTCTCCGGCTACGTTTCATCGCACATCTCTCGACCAGCTGTCGTTCTCTCCGCCTATGCCTCGATCGAACTTCGTTTTTACTCCTTCCAACTCTATCGGCGTACTTCTCTCACCCGTTCATCGATGAATTTTCATCCGGTCACTAGGACCGGGCGAGGGTCACTACATTCTCCCCCCCCTTATTAGAATTCGTCCCGAATTCCATCTGGATTCGACGGACCAGCTTCGTCCTCATTCTCGTCTGCGAAGAATTGTGGATACTTCATTCGGAACTTTTCTTCATCTTCCCATGTTGTGACCTTGCGATTCTGTTTCCCCCAAAATACTTGGATTTGCGGAATACTCCTCTTCTTTAGTTTCCGCGTTCGACGCTCTCCAACTCCTAGTGGTCCTTCGGGGTAAGTGAGGTTTTGCTCTAATCCCTCGATCGGCTCTGGTATGATAGCATTCGGGTCTGGAATGTGCTTCCGAAGTTGAGACACATGGAAGACCTTATGCATACGCGTTTCCGGTATGATCAGCCGATAGGCCACTTCCCCCACTCTTTGTTCGATTTGATACGGACCTATGTATCTCACGGCTAGCTTCCCAATCTTCCCGAATCGATCCTTTCCCTTTTGGGCTGTGACTTTGAGATACACCTAGTCGCCTATATTGAACTCTACTTCCCGTCTCTTTCGATCTGCGTACTTCTTTTGTCGATCTTGAGCTTTCCTCATATTCTCTCGGATTAGCTGAATCTTCTCCGTAGTTTCATCGATCAAATGATTGTTGAACTTCGTTCTTTCTCCCACCTCTATCCAGCAAAGGGGCGTTCGACACGGCCTGCCATACATTGCTTCGAATGGGGACATGCCGATGCTGGAGTGGTAACTATTGTTGTACGAAAACTCAACCAAGGGCAGGTTGTCTTCCCAATCTCAAGACCAATCCAAGGCGCATAGTCGGATCATATCTTCAATTGTTCGGATGGTGCGTTCAGTCTGCCCATCCGTCTCCGGGTGAAATGATGTGCTCATAAACACGTTCGTTCCTAGTGCTCGCTGAAGGTCTTGCCAAAACAGCGATGCAAACTTGGGATCTCTATCGGACACAATGTTGGCGGGCACCCCGTGAAGTTTTAGAATCACATCTATGTACTTTTCGGCCAAGTCGGGGGATTGGTCGGTACTTTTCACGGATACTAGGTGCGCCACCTTCGTCAATCGGTCTACCACTACCCATATCGTGTCATTGCTGCGCCCGGGCCTTGTCGGCATTCCGGTGATAAAATCCATTGAAATGGACTCCCATTTCCATGTAGGAATTGGCAAATTCCTTAGTAATCCCGCCGGTACTTGATGCTCTACTTTGACTCTTTGACATGAGTCACATTGACTGACCCACTTCGCAACTGCCCTCTTCATTCCCGGCCAGTGGTAGTATCTCTTGATGTCTTGATACATTTTTGTGCTCCCCGGATGAATGCTCAGTGCCGAGGTGTGTGCTGCTCTTAGGATTTCTTGGCGAAGTCCTTCTCGATCGGGCAAGGTGATTCTTCCGTTTAGCAGCAAGGTACCATCGTCGGCTAGGTGATAACCACTAGCATTTGGGCCATCCAAACTCCTTAGCTCCTCCACAATCTTTCTCAAGTTCTCATCCTTCGGTTGTTCTTCACGAATCCGGTGAAGTAGCCCAGCTTGGGTTACTGCTTGTAAACCCAATGGTTCACTCGATTCTCCTTCTAAGGCTAATAGCCTCACTTTCCTCAGTTCTCCGGCTAAGGACTCCACTTCTTTCTCGGCATCTACTTCTGCTTTTCGGCGACTCAATGCGTCGGCTACTACGTTAGCCTTGCCCGGATGGTATTGAATCTTTAAATCGTAGTCAGCTACGAATTCCATCCATCTTCGTTGTCGTAGGTTGAGATCCGGCTGGGTGAACAAGTACTTAAGACTTTGATGATCCGTAAATACTTGAACAGACTCACCATAGAGGTATGATCTCCATATCCTTAACGCGAAGACCACGGCAGCCATCTCGAGGTCGTGCGTTGGGTAATTCTCTTCGTGCTTCCTTAATTGCCTTGAGGCATAGGCGATCACTTTGTCTTCCTGCATTAGTACGCATCCCAATCCTACTCTTGATGCATCCGTAAATACTGAATACGGGTGGTTTGGGCTCGGTAATGCCAATACCGGAGCTGATGTCAACGCATCCTTCAATTTAGTGAATGCCTCTTCTACGTCTTCACTCCATATGAATGGTACTCCTTTACCGGTAAGTCGAGTCAAGGGTTTAGCTATTGACGAGAACCCTTTTACGAACTTCCGATAATATCCGGCCAAGCCTAGGAAACTTCTGACTTCCGTTACGGTTGTTGGCCTTGGCCAATCACGGATAGCGGCAACTTTTTCCGGATAGGCTGATACTCCCTTCTCCGAAACTCGATGGCCGAGGAAACCGATTTCCTTCAGCCAAAACTTACACTTGGTAAACTTGGCGAATAGCCGATGGTCTCTCAAGCATTGTAAGACCTTCCTCAAGTGTTCTCGATGTTCTTCGACACTCCTCGAATATACGAGGATATCGTCGATGAAAATTATAACGAAGCTATCCAAGTAATCGTGGAATACTTCGTTCATTAATCTCATGAAGGCTGCTGGGGCATTGGTGAGTCCGAAGGGCATAACGACAAACTCAAACTGTCCATAACGCGTCCGGAAGGCAGTCTTCATCACATCCGGCTCCGAGATCGAAATCTGGTGATACCCGGAGGCAAGATCGATCTTTGAGAACCAGCTTGCTCCTTGTAGCTGATCCAACAACTCGTCTATGCGTGGCAACGGGTACTTGTCCTTTACGGTTATGTTATTGATGCCTCGGTAATCAATACATAACCGCATACTTCCATCCTTTTTCTTAACAAAAAGCACCAGAGCTCCCCATGGCGATGAACTTGATCGGATGAATCCTTTATCAAGTAAATCTTCGAGTTGCTTCTTTAACTCCGAAAGCTCAGCAGGGGCCATTCTATAGGCGGTTTTCGCAATTGGTACCGCACCGGGCTCGAGATTAATCGTAAAAGGATGACTTCTCGGCGGAGGCAATCCTTCTAAGGGTGCAAATACATCTTCAAAGTTCTTGACAACTGCTATGTCCTCGATCCTTTGGTCTTCGTCGGCATCATCTCCAACGGTAGTAAGAGTAACTAGATAGACTACTCCTTCCTCCATCAGACCTTGAACCCTCAAGGCTGAAACAAATGATGCTCCTTTACTTGGACTAATTCCATAGTATATCAAAGGAGTTCGTCCTCTGTTCTCCATAATCACTCTACTGCGGCTGCAGTCGAGATGGGCTTGGTATCCCGACAACCAATCCATCCCGAGAATGACTTCAAATATCTCCATCGGCATCACAAGCAAGTCTGCCGGGTGGTTCACGCCTTCGACGATCACTGAAGCTCCTCTCATCAACCTTTGGGCACGTAAGGGCGGCTGATTTCCGGCAGTGTGCACATCTACGATCACCTCCTCCTCGGTGAACGTTTCCACAAACTTATCAACCACATCCGGGGCTACAAAACTATTTGTTGCCCCCGAATCAAACAACACATGCGTGGGGCTACCACCAACCATCAACGTCCCTAATGCAATGAATGTATGATATGCATGCAACACCAACAAGCAATCACTCAAGAATCTTGAGAAATATGCACACTAGAAGAGTTAGAACCCACACAAACCTGTTATGGGACCCTTCGGTGGGCCTGGAGGTTTGGGGAATCCTACACCTAAGGCATACACATTCGCAGGGGTAGCTTGTTTCTTAGATTGGGGTCCTTTGGCTCTCTGGTCTGGCGGCGGATGGTTTGCAGCCTGATCCTTCGGTGCAACCTTCTTCTTCGGGCAGGTACTCATGTAATGACCCGGTTCTCCACAAAAGAAACAGGTAACAAACGCAAGGTTGGGTGCCTTGGTCTGTACAACTGTCGGACAGAAACGTGCGAAATGTCCCATCTTTCCACAAGTGTAACATCCCCTCGGATCAAAATCCGACACTTCTTCCCCACCTTGGTTAACAACATTCTTTCCCTTGTTGCGGCTATTATTCTGATTCCGTCCAGCAGGTTGGGTGTTCCTCTGGTTAGGTCGGGGAGTTTGCTGCTGGGTTGCAACCGTCTTGGTCATGCCTTCCTTCTCGAGTGCAATACCCTCCTCAACATTTACGGCCCTTTCTACTAATTCACTAACGCTTCCGTACGTCACCGCCTGAAGCCTTCCCCAAATCTCTGGTCGAAGTCCCCGGAGGAATCTACGAACCATGGCAGCTTCATCGTCATTTCCATTGTACAAGTACCTTCGGAGACGAGTGAATACTATCTCGTACTCTCGGACACTCATCGATCGCTGCTCCAAGGCCATGAACTGTTTTTCCAAACGATCACGGGCCTCGGGAGGGAAATACTTGAACTTGAATTCCCTTTTGAACACTTCCCAATTGACAGGCAGGTAACGATAACGAGAGGCAACGCTTTCCCACCAGGCTCGAGCATCATCATCCAAGAAGTTGATAGCTATGTGCTTCTTAAACTCCTCGGGACACTGAGAATTCTCAAAATTTGTCTCCAAATTCCTCAACCATTTGTCCGCTATGACTGTGTTCTGCTCTCCTTTGAATTTCTGAACGCCCAAGTCCCTCATCATCATAACAAGTTTCATAAATTTAGCCGATGGGGAATCAGTACGTTGGCCTTCCTGGATAATCTGCTGATGCTGTTGTTGACGAATCATGTGCGTTAACAGCTCTTGAATCATCACCAGGGTCTGCTGGTTTTCTGGAACATTTCCCCCATTCGGAACTTCCTGATTCTCTCGCGGCATAGGCTGATTTGGGTGAGCAGAGTTACGACCAAGAGGCGAGTTCGGACGAGGCATGGGGTAAGAGTAAGTTGACGCTGAACTGTAGCGGCCTGACCTTGGGGGAGAGTACATCGGCGTTGAGTTGGGATCCTCACTATCGGACGCTCTATAAGTCCTGTCCGTGAACTGAGCCGAGTCTTCACCATGCCCATTCTCTGCGGCTGCGGACCCCATTCTTCCGACTCAAATGGCTGGCTCCAATTCTTATGAGACGGAGGAAAATCCATTGATCCATCACGCTCAGATCCTTGGCCAGACATCCTGCATCCAATTCCAACAAGGTAAACTTAACTATCATTTATCTAAGGTAATCTACCTAAGGTGAAAGACGAACCGGATTATCCTAAGTGCCTTTTGCGACTAATTTACTCG
>NW_006238907.1:122015-123078 GCF_000375325.1 Capsella rubella | reverse complement strand
ATGGCCGGACAAGCCACGAACAACCCGGAGACGCTACTTTGAAAGTACTCACCAACGATCCGGCCGAGGTTCGAGAACAAATCAAGACCCTTAGCCAGTCCTTCGGTGAGACCTTCCCACTTGGAATATCACTTAGGCTTGCCAACCTTTATGATATTCAAGTGTTGAGCCGACTCGGACTAAGTCATTATCAGACATCACTCGTTGTTTTAAAAGAAACCCGAATTATTCATTACGATAAAGTATATTTTACAAAGTCACCGAAATACTTTAAAAGAGTTTTGATGGCCAAGGCCTAGAGCCCAAATACTTAAACTTAAAACATATTCAACATACTTGTTTTACAAAAGGCACAAAAACTACTCCGGGTTCCTATGTCCAACACGCCACTACTCCTTTCCACTAGGGTTTCCTGAAAAACAAATGGGTTCATAAGTAATCTAATATTACTTAGTGAGCTCAGAAGTCCCTGCAAACGCATTAGAAAAACCCCACCCTTTCCCCCAAAACAAAACACCCGACCAGCAATCAGAGTATGCAAGCGAAAAGCAACAACCAACAACGACACGACTCGATAGGTTTAATCAAGTTTTACATCCAAATTTTTAGGGCCCGGATATGCTTCCTTCCACATCACTACCATCATTAACACCCGAGCCATAGCCACGAAGGCATACGACCGGAACATCATTTAAGCTACACCGTCGTGTAGACAGCTTCGGCCAAGGTAGCGAACCAAGTCTCTCCGAAGCTCATCGAACTAGCGTGAAACTCCAGAAAATGGAAGTGAACCGGGAATCACGCTAGGACGGAACCAGCGAAGGACAGCATACCCAAGTCTTGAGATGCTTATGCTCCGGACAACTGTCACGAAAGCCGCATAACAAGACCTTAAAGATTTCATCGATAACTTGGGATCTATGGTTTAATTGCACACATAGAAGCAAGTATCGGAACACAGCACTCGCGTATTAGATCCCTGTGAGCGGATCTGCGATCACAAACACGATCTAATACCGAGATCCACAATCATGATGCATAAATAATTTCAAGAAAATCGATC
>NW_006238907.1:121597-121915 GCF_000375325.1 Capsella rubella | reverse complement strand
TATGCTTCCTGAACTCACAAATCTGTTTTGACGACAGCTCGACTCGGACTTCTCTCCTCCGGTGAAACTGGCGTCGGCGTCTCGGTAATCTCGGTCTCCGGCGATGAACCCTCGGCGATATTTTATTTTATTTTCTTTGCTCGGACGGAGATATTTTATTTTCGAGAATTTTGGGTGAACAGCCCAAATGAAGACTCGAAGGCTCTATTTATAGAGTCTAGCTTCGGAAAAATGGCCAGCTTCGGAAATCGCACGCATTGGCCAGTTTCAGGTTCGGATTTCGCAGAACAAGCCATCTCTGGCTGCCGGACACGTGGC
>NW_006238907.1:120982-121497 GCF_000375325.1 Capsella rubella | reverse complement strand
TTCCCCCCGAATCTTTGGTCGAGATTTTCCTCAGATTTTCTCTGCTTTTCCTGTCGGATTTCGCCAAGTGTCAAAGCTGTCGGATGCAGATACACTGAATCTGGCAAGATCGGATTTTCTCTGGATTTTCTCGATCGGCCATTGACAGAAATGATGAAGTCTCGACACTCTTCGTTCCTTCTTCGCTCCTTTGGCAATCCGCTTCGATCAAACTTCAAACTTAGCCATTTCATGGCTTTGGGTCGAAACGCCTTGCTTCGATTTCGGTCCCGACTTCACACAGTCGGTAACGCACCTCTCCGGCTACGTTTCATCGCACATCACTCGACCAGCTGTCGTTCTCTCCGCCTATGCCTCGATCGAACTTCGTTTTTACTCCTTCAAACTCTATCGGCGTACTTCTCTCACCCGTTCATCGATGAATTTTCATCCGGTCACTAGGTCAGGGAGAGGGTCAGTACACTAAATCCCAAACCCTAAACCCTAAAGAGCTTTGCTATTTGATGGTTGATGAC
>NW_006238907.1:119536-120882 GCF_000375325.1 Capsella rubella | reverse complement strand
AGGTTTCTTTTTGCTAGGTCGGGAAGAAGAAGCTATTGGATCTCTAGTTGTGGCGGATCTACCTTTTCCAAAAGGAGAGTTCCGGGTTAGTATGATCTCAGTGACGGTTTGCGGTGGGGTGGGGTTCGCGAGCTCCAACCTAAGTATTGATGGCATGTCTTAGTCGGAAACGAGCCGTCCTTTCTAGCGTTGAATTTAGTAGGTGGTTTATTTATTGGAAGCAAAACCCTAAACCCTAAACCCTAAACCCTATACCTTAAACCCTAAACCCTAAAGAGCTTTGTCGTTCTAGTGCGATTTGTTGATTTCTCTTTTTTTTTAATTATATGTCAATTTTTGTGTCAAAATTTCTTGTACTATTACTGTCAAAAAAAATTGGTGGGAAATTATTTCTTGGATTTTTTTTGGCGGGAAATTTTTGTCAAAAACATTTGGGCGAGAAACTTTTTGTCGGAAAATTTTGAAGGGAAAATTTTTTAGTGGAATTTTTTTGGAAGGAAAACCGTAAACCGTAAACCGTAAACCCTAAACCCTAAACCCTAAACCCTAATCCCCAAACCCTAAAGAGCTTTGTCGTTCTAGAGCTATTGGTTGATTTATCTTTTTTTTTTTTTAAATTGTATGTCAATTTTTGTGTCAAAATTTCTTGTATTATATCTGTCAAAAACAATTTGGCGGAAAACGTTTGTTGAAATTTTTTTGGCGGAAAAAATTTTGGCGGGAAATTTTTTCAAAAACTTTTGGTGAGAAACTTATTGTCAAAAGTTTTGAAGGAAATTTTGTGTACGGGAATTTTTTTTAGAAGGAAAACCCCAAACCCTAAACCCTAATCCCTAAACCCCAAACCCCAAACCCTAAACCCTAAAAAGCTTTGCCATTTTCTCTTCTATGGTGATGTAAGGTGTGGTTGGATCTGTCCTTCGATGTAGACGATTTCTCTCTTTCACAATAACCTTAGATGATGTTCCTGGGATCTGCTAGTTGAAAGCTATGGCGGATCTGGATAGGATTTCTCTTGGCTAATTGGCTTATTAGATGTAGATATGTCTTGCGGCGGAAGCTGAGCTTCACACCGGTGGGTTCACCACTTTGCGAACTGATTAACAGTTGATCTATGACAAGATCCTTGATGGCTAGTCACAGGGATCTTTAACCGGATTTTGATGGTTGATAGTTTGCTTGAGCTAGCGTCCAACCCCCACTGCCTTGATTGGAAGGGAGGTTTCTTTGGAAGTAAAGGTAAGTGTGATTCGTTGGATTAGAGGGTTAGTTGTGAGGCTTCTTTTTGCTAGGTCAGGGAGAAGAAGCTATTAGAACTCTGGTTGTGGCGGATCTACCTTTCCCAA
>NW_006238907.1:119160-119436 GCF_000375325.1 Capsella rubella | reverse complement strand
GGTTTGATCGCAGTGACGGTTTGCGGTGGGGTTCGCTAGCTCCAGCCTAAGAGTTGATGTCATGTCTTAGTCCCAAACAAGTCGTCCTTGCTAGCGTTAGATTTAGTTGGTGGTTTATTTTTTGGAATCAAAACCCTAAACCCTAAACCCTTAACCCTAAACCCTAAACCCTAAATCCCAAACCCTAAAGCCTAAAGAGCTTTGTCGTTCTAGAGATAATGGTTGATTTCTTTTATTTTTCAATTGTGGAAAATTTTTGGCGGTTGTTAGAAAATT
>NW_006238907.1:118781-119060 GCF_000375325.1 Capsella rubella | reverse complement strand
AATTTTTTTGGCAGAAAATATTTTGGCAGGAAATTTTTGTCAAAAACTTTCGGACAAGAAATTTTTTGTCGGAAAATTTTGGAGGAAAACCCTAAACCCTAAACCCTAAACCCCAAACCCAAAACCCCAAAGAGCTTTGCTATCTTGATGGTTGATGGCTTGCTTGAGCTAGCGTCCATCCTCCACCACCGTGATTGATGTTCTCTTCGCCTGATCGAAGGAATAGTGGCTCGGTTTCTTTTTGATAGGTCGGGAAGAAGAAGCTATTGGATCTCTAGT
>NW_006238907.1:117642-118502 GCF_000375325.1 Capsella rubella | reverse complement strand
TAATTATATGTCAATTTTTGTGTCAAAATTTCTTGTACTATTTCTGTCAAAACAAATTGGCGGGAAATTATTTGTTGGAATTTTTTTGGCAGAATATATTTTGGCGGAAAAATTTTGTCAAAAATATTTGGGCGAGAAACTTTTTGTCGGAAAATTTTGAAGGGAATATTTTTTAGTAGAATTTTTTTGGAAGGAAAACCGTAAACCCTAAACCCTAAACGCTAAACCCTAAACCCTAAACCCCAAACTCTAAGAGCTTTGTCGTTCTAGAGCTATTGGTTGATTTCTCTTTTTTTTTAAAAAAATTGTATGTCAATTTTTGTGTCAAAATTTCCTTTATTATATCTGTCAAAAACAATTTGGCGGAAAACTTTTGTGGAAATTTTTTTGGCGGAAAATATTTTGGCGGGAAATTTTTGTCAAAAACTTTTGGCGAGAAACTTTTTGTCGAAAAATTTTGAAAGGAAATTTTGTGTACGGGAATTTTTTTTAGAAGGAAAACCCCAAACCCTAAACCCTAAACCCTAAACCTTAAACCCCAAACCCCAAACCCTAAACCCTAAAGAGCTTTGCCATTTTCTCTTCTATGGTGATGTAAGGTGTGGTTGGATCTATCCTTCGATGTAGACGATTTCTCTCTTTCACTATAACCATAGATGATGTTTCTGGGATCTGCTAGTTGAAAGCTATGGCAGATCTGGATAGGATTTCTTTTGGCTAATTGGCTTGTTAGATGTAGATCTGTCTTGCGGCGGAAGCTGAGCTTCACACCGGTGGGTTCACCACTTTGCGAACTGATTAACAGTTGATCTGTGACAAGATCCTTGATGGCTAGTCACGGGGATCTTTAACCGGATTTT
>NW_006238907.1:116362-117542 GCF_000375325.1 Capsella rubella | reverse complement strand
CTAAACAGTAAACCTAGTCCTAAACCCTAAATCCCAAACCCTAAAGCCTAAAGAGCTTTGTCGTTCTAGAGATAATGGTTGATTTCTTTTATTTTTCAATTGTGGAAATTTTTTGGCGGTTGTTATAAAATTTAGGCGGGAACATTTTTAACGGGAATTGTTGGAAAGAAAACCATAAACCGTAAACCCTAATTCCTAACCCCAAACCCTAAACCCCAAAGAGCTTTGCCGTTTTAGAGCTGATGGTTGATTTCTCCTATTTTTTTAATTATATGTCAATTTTTGTATCAAAATTTGCCATACTATTTCTGTCAAACAAAATTTGGCAGGAAAATTTTTGTCGAAATTTTTTTGGCGGAAAATATTTTGGCGGGAAATGTTTGTCAAAAACTTTCGGACGAGAAATTTTTTGTCGGAAAATTTTGGCGGAAAACCCTCAAACCTAAACCCTAAACCCTATACCCTAAACCCTAAACCCTAAACCCCAAACCCTAAAGAGCTTTGCTATTTGATGGTTGATGGCTTGCTTGAGCTAGCGTCCATCCTCCACCACCGTGATTGATGTTCTCTTCGCCTGATCGAAGGAATAGTTGCGAGGTTTCTTTTTGCTAGGTCGGGAAGAAGAAGCTATTGGATCTCTAGTTGTGGCGGATCTACCTTTTCCAAAAGGAGAGTTCCGGGTTAGTATGATCTCAGTGACGGTTTGCGGTGGGGTGGGGTTCGCGAGCTCCAACCTAAGTATTGATGGCATGTCTTAGTCGCAAACGAGCCGTCCTTGCTAGCGTTGAATTTAGTAGGTGGTTTATTTATTGGAAGCAAAACCCTAAACCCTAAACCCTAAACCTTAAACCCTAAACCCTAAAGATCTTTGTCGTTCTAGTGCGATTTGTTGATTTCTCTTTCTTTTTAATTATATGTCAATTTTTGTGTCAAAATTTCTTGTACTATTTCTGTCAAAAAAAATTGGTGGGAAATTATTTCTTGGAATTTTTTTTGGCGAGAAACTTTTTGTCGGAAAATTTTGAAGGGAAAATTTTTTAGTGGAATTTTTTTGGAAGGAAAACCGTAAACCGTAAACCGTAAACCCTAAACCCTAAGCCCTAAACCCCAAACCCTAAAGAGCTTTGTCGTTCTAGAGCTATTGGTTGATTTCTCTTTTTTTTAAAAAAAATTGTATGTC
>NW_006238907.1:112890-115486 GCF_000375325.1 Capsella rubella | reverse complement strand
AAACCCTAAACCCTAAACCTTAAACCCTAAACCCTAAACCCTAAAGAGCTTTGTCGTTCTAGTGCGATTTGTTGATTTCTCTTTTTTTATTAATTATATGTCAATTTTTGTGTCAAAATTTCTTGTACTATTTATGTCAAAAAAAATTGGCGGGAAATTATTTGTTGGAATTTTTTTGGCGGAAAATATTTTGGCGGAAAATTTTTGTCAAAAATATTTGGGCGAGAAACTTTTTGTCGGAAAATTTTGAAGGGAATATTTTTTAGTAGAATTTTTTTGGAAGGAAAACCGTAAACCCTAAACTCTAAACGCTAAACCCTAAACCCTAAACCCCAAACTCTAAGAGCTTTGTCGTTCTAGAGCTATTAAAAAGATTTTTTTTTTTTTTTTTAAATTGTATGTCAGTTTTTGTGTCAAAATATCTTGTATTATTTCTGTCAAAAACAATTTGGCGGGAAAACTTTTGTTGAAATTTTTTTGGCGGGAAATTTTTGTCAAAAACTTTTGGCGAGAAACTTTTTGTCGAAAAATTTTGAAAGGAAATTTTGTGTACGGGAATTTTTTTTAGAAGGAAAACCCCAAACCCTAAACCCTAAACCCTAAACCCCAAACCCCAAACCCTAAACCCTAAAGAGCTTTGCCATTTTCTCTTCTATGGTGATGTAAGGTGTGGTTGGATCTGTCCTTCGATGTAGACGATTTCTCTCTTTCACTATAACCTTAGATGATGTTCCTGGGATCTGATAGTTGAAAGCTATGGCGGATTTGGATAGGATTTCTCTTGGCTAATTGGCTTGTTAGATGTAGATCTGTCTTGCGGCGGAAGCTGAGCTTCACACCGGTGGGTTCACCACTTTGCGAACTGATTAACAGTTGATCTGTGACAAGAACCTTGATGGCTAGTCACGGGGATCTTTATCCGGATTTTTATGGTTGATAGTTTGCTTGAGCTAGCGTCCAACCCCCACTGCCTTGATTGGAAGGGAGGTTTCTTTGGAAGTAAAGGTAAGTGTGATTCGTTGGATTAGAGGGTTAGTTGTGAGGCTTCTTTTTTCTAGGTCAGGGAGAAGAAGCAATTAGATCTCTGGTTGTGGCGGATCTACCTTTCCCAAAAGGAGAGTTCCGGGTTAGTATGATCTTAGTGACGGTTTGCGGTTGGGTGGGGTTCGCGAACTCCAACCTAAGTATTGATGGCATGTCTTAGTCGCAAACAAGCCGTCCTTGCTAGCGTTGAATTTAGTAGGTGGTTTATTTATTGGAAGCAAAACTCTAAACCCTAAACCCTAACCCCTAAACCCTAAACCCTAAAGAGCTTTGTCGTTCTAGTGCGATTTGTTGATTTCTCTCTTTTTTTTAAAATTATATGTCAACTTTTGTGTCAAAATTTCTTGTACTATTTCTATCAAAAAACATTGGCGGGAAATTATTTGTTGGAATTTTTTTGGCGGAAAATATTTTGGCGGGAAATTTTTGTCAAAAACATTTGGCGAGAAACTTTTTGTCGGAAAATTTTGAAGGGAAAATTTTTTAGTGGAATTTTTTTGGAAGGAAAACCGTAAACCCTAAACCCTAAACCCTAAACTCTAAACTCTAAACCCTAAACCCTAAATCCCAAACCCTAAACCCTAAATCCCAAACCCTAAACCCTAAAGAGCTTTGTCGGTCTAGAGATAATGGTTGATTTATTTTATTTTTCAAATTATATGTCGATTTTTGTGTCCAAATTTCCTGTACTATTTTTGTCAAAAAAAATTTGGCGGAAAATGTTTTGTCGAAATTTTGTTGGCGGAATATATTTTGTGGAAAATTTTTGGCGGTTGTTAGAAAATTTTGGCGGGAAAATTTTTTTCCGGGAATTTTTGGAAAGAAAACCGTAAACCGTAAACCCTAAGTCTTAAACCACAAACCCTAAACCCTAAAGATCTTTGCCGTTCTAGAGCTGATGGTTGATTTCTCCTATTTTTTTTAATTATATGTCAATTTTTGTATCAAAATTTCCTATACTATTTTTGTCAAAAAAAATTTGGCGGGAAAATTTTTGTCGGAATTTTTTTGGCGGAAAATATTTTGGCGGGAAATTTTTGTCAAAAACTTTCGGACGAGAAATGTTTTGTCGGAAAATTTTGGCGGAAAACCCTCAACCCTAAACCCTAAACCCTAAACCCTAAAACCCAAATCCTAAACCCTTAAGAGCTTTGCTATTTTGATGGTTGATGGCTTGCTTGAGCTAGCGTCCATCCTCCACCACCATGATCGATGTTCTCTTCGCCTGATCGAAGGAATAGTTGCGAGGTTTCTTTTTGCTAGGTCGGGAAGAAGAATCTATTGGATCTCTAGTTATGGCGGATCTACCTTTTCCAAAAGGAGAGTTCCGGGTTAGTATGATCTCAGTGACGGTTTGCGGTGGGGTGGGTTCGCGAGCTCCAACCTAATTATTGATGGCATGTCTTAGTCGCAAACGAGCCGTCCTTGCTAGCGTTGAATTTAGTAGGTGGTTTATTTATTGGAAGCAAAACCCTAAACCCTAAACCCTAAACCCTAAACCTTAAACCCTAAACCCTAAAGAGCTTTGTCGTTCTAGTGCGATTTGTTGATT
>NW_006238907.1:112309-112773 GCF_000375325.1 Capsella rubella | reverse complement strand
AAAACATTTGGGCGAGAAACTTTTTGTCGGAAAATTTTGAAGGGAAAATTTTTTAGTGGAATTTTTTTGGAAGGAAAAAGGAAAACCGTAAACCGTAAACCGTAAACCCTAAACCCTAAACCCTAAACCCTAAACCCCAAACCCTAAAGAGCTTTGTCGTTCTAGAGCTATTGGTTGATTTCTATTTTTTCTAAAAAAATTGTATGTCAATTTTTGTGTCAAAATTTCCTTTATTATATCTGTCAAAAACAATTTGGCGGAAAACTTTTGTTGAAATTTTTTTGGCGGAAAATATTTTGGCGGGAAATTTTGTCAAAAACTTTTGGTGAGAAACTTATTGTCAAAAATTTTGAAGGAAATTTTGTGTACGGGAATTTTTTTTAGAAGGAAAACCCCATACCCTAAACCCTAAACCCTAAACCCTAAACCCCAAACCCCAAACCCTAAACCCTAAAGAGCTTTGC
>NW_006238907.1:111695-112209 GCF_000375325.1 Capsella rubella | reverse complement strand
AGGTGTGGTTGGATATGTCCTTCGATGTAGACGATTTCTCTCTTTCACAATAACCTTAGATGATGTTCCTGGGATCTGCTAGTTGAAAGCTATGCGGATCAGGATAGGATTTCTCTTGGCTAATTGGCTTGTTAGATGTAGATCTGTCTTGCGGCGGAAGCTGAGCTTCACACCGGTGGGTTCACCACTTTGCGAACTGATTAACAGTTGATCTGTGACAAGATCCTTGATGGCTAGTCACGGGGATCTTTAACCGGATTTTTATGGTTGATAGTTTGCTTGAGCTAGCGTCCAACCCCCACTGCCTTGATTGGAAGGGAGGTTTCTTTGGAAGTAAAGGTAAGTGTGATTCGTTGGATTAGAGGGTTAGTTGTGAGGCTTCTTTTTGCTAGGTCAGGGAGAAGAAGCTATTAGATCTCTGGTTGTGGCGGATCTACCTTTCCCAAAAGGAAAGTTCCGGGTTGGGTTTGATCGCAGTGACGGTTTGCGGTGGGGTTCGCGAGCTCCAGCCTAA
>NW_006238907.1:109918-111595 GCF_000375325.1 Capsella rubella | reverse complement strand
TCCGGGAATTGTTGGAAAGAAAACCATAAACCGTAAACCCTAATTCCTAACCCCAAACCCTAAACCCCAAAGAGCTTTGCCGTTTTAGAGCTGATGGTTGATTTCTCCTATTTTTTTAATTATAAGTCAATTTTTGTATCAAAATTTGCCATACTATTTCTATCAAAAAAAATATGGCGGGAAAATTTTTGTCGAAATTTTTTTGGCGGAAAATATTTTGGCGGTAAATTTTTGTCAAAAACTTTCGGACGAGAAATTTTTTGTCGGAAAATTTTGGCGGAAAACCCTCAAACCTAAACCCTAAACCCTAAACCCTAAATCCCAAACCCTAAACCCTAAAGAGCTTTGCTATTTGATGGTTGATGGCTTGCTTGAGCTTATTTGATGGTTGATGGCTTGCTCCACCACCGTGATTGATGTTCTCTTCGCCTGATCGAAGGAATAGTTGCGAGGTTTCTTTTTGCTAGGTCGGGAAGAAGAAGCTATTGGATCTCTAGTTTTGGCGGATCTACCTTTTCCAAAAGGAGAGTTCCGGGTTAGTATGATCTCAGTGACGGTTTGCGGTGGGGTGGGGTTCGCGAGCTCCAACCTAAGTATTGATGGCATGTCTTAGTCGGAAACGAGCCGTCCTTGCTAGTGTTGAATTTAGTAGGTGGTTTATTTATTGCAAGCAAAACCCTAAACCCTAAACCCTAAACCCTAAACCTTAAACCCTAAACCCTAAACCCTAAAGAGCTTTGTCGTTCTAGTGCGATTTGTTGATTTCTCTTTTTTTATTAATTATATGTCAATTTTTGTGTCAAAATTTCTTGTACTATTTCTGTCAAAAAAAATTGGCGGGAAATTATTTGTTGGAATTTTTTTGGCGGAAAATATTTTGGCGGAAAATATTTGTCAAAAATATTTGGGCGAGAAACTTTTTGTCGAAAAATTTTGAAGGGAATATTTTTTAGTAGAATTTTTTTGGAAGGAAAACCGTAAACCCTAAACTCTAAACGCTAAACCCTAAACCCTAAACCCCAAACTCTAAGAGCTTTGTCGTTCTAGAGCTATTGGTTGATTTTTTTTTTTTTTTTAAATTGTATATCAGTTTTTGTGTCAAAATTTCTTGTATTATTTCTGTCAAAAACAATTTGGCGGGAAAACTTTTGTTGAAGTTTTTTTGGCGGAAAATATTTTGGCGGGAAATTTTTGTCAAAAACTTTTGGCGAGAAACTTTTTGTCGGAAACTTTTGAAAGGAAATTTTGTGTTTGGGAATTTTTTTTAGAAGGAAAACCCCAAACCCTAAACCCTAAACCCTAAACCCTAAACCCCAAACCCCAAACCCTAAACCCTAAAGAGCTTTCCCATTTTCTCTTCTATGGTGATGTAAGGTGTGGTTGGATCTGTCCTTCGATGTAGACGATTTCTCTCTTTCACTATAACCTTAGATGATGTTCCTGGGATCTGCTAGTTGAAAGCTATGGCGGATCTGGATAGGATTTCTCTTGGCTAATTGGCTTGTTAGATGTAGATCTGTCTTGCGGCGGAAGCTGAGCTTCACACCGGTGGGTTCACCACTTTGCGAACTGATTAACAGTTGATCTGTGACAAGATCCTTGATGGCTAGTCACGGGGATCTTTAACCGGATTTTTATGGTTGATAGTTTGCTTGAGCTAGCGTCCAACCCCCACTG
>NW_006238907.1:109612-109818 GCF_000375325.1 Capsella rubella | reverse complement strand
GGTTAGTTGTGAGGCTTCTTTTTGCTGGGTCAGGGAGAAGATGCTATTAGATCTCTGGTTGTGGCGGATCTACCTTTCCCAAAAGGAAAGTTCCGGGTTAGGTTTGATCGCAGTGACGGTTTGCGGTGGGGTTCGCTAGCTCCAGCCTAAGAGTTGATGTCATGTCTTAGTCCCAAACAAGTCGTCCTTGCTAGCGTCAGATTTAG
>NW_006238907.1:108757-109143 GCF_000375325.1 Capsella rubella | reverse complement strand
CCCTAAACCCTAAACCCTAAATCCCAAACCCTAAACCATAAAGAGCTTTGCTATTTGATGGTTGATGGCTTGCTTGAGCTAGCGTCCATCCTCCACCACCGTGATTGATGTTCTCTTCGCCTGATCGAAGGAATAGTTGCGAGGTTTCTTTTTGCTAGGTCGGGAAGAAGAAGCTATTGGATCTCTAGTTGTGGCGGATCTACATTTTCCAAAAGGAGAGTTCCGGGTTAGTATGATCTCAGTGACGGTTTGCGGTGGGGTGGGGTTCGCGAGCTCCAACCTAAGTATTGATGGCATGTCTTAGTCGGAAACGAGCCGTCCTTGCTAGCGTTGAATTTAGTAGGTGGTTTATTTATTGGAAGCAAAACCCTAAACCCTAAACCCTA
>NW_006238907.1:107727-108657 GCF_000375325.1 Capsella rubella | reverse complement strand
GTTCTAGTGCGATTTGTTGATTTCTCTTTTTTTATTAATTATATGTCAATTTTTGTGTCAAAATTTCTTGTACTATTTCTGTCAAAAAAAATTGGCGGGAAATTATTTGTTGGAATTTTTTTTGGCGGAAAATTTTTGTCAAAAATATTTGTGCGAGAAACTTTTTGTCGGAAAATTTTGAAGGGAATTTTTTTTAGTATAATTTTTTTGGAAGGAAAACCGTAAACCCTAAACTCTAAACCCTAAACCCTAAACCCTAAACCCCAAACCCCAAACCCTAAACCCTAAAGAGCTTTGCCATTTTCTCTTCTATGGTGATGTAAGGTGTGGTTGGATCTGTCCTTCGATGTAGACGATTTCTCTCTTTCACTATAACCTTAGATGATGTTCCTGGGATCTGCTAGTTGAAAGCTATGGCGGATCTGGATAGGATTTCTCTTGTCTAATTGGCTTGTTAGATGTAGATCTGTCTTGCGACGGAAGCTGAGCTTCACACCGGTGGGTTCACCACTTTGCGAACTGATTAACAGTTGATCTGTGACAAGATCCTTGATGGCTAGTCACGGGGATCTTTAACCGGATTTTTATGGTTGATAGTTTGCTTGAGCTAGCGTCCAACCCCCACTGCCTTGTTGGAAGGGAGTTTTCTTTGGAAGTAAAGGTAAGTGTGATTCGTTGGATTAGAGGGTTAGTTGTGAGGCTTCTTTTTGCTAGGTCAGGGAGAAGAAGCTATTAGATCTCTGGTTGTGGCGGATCTACCTTTCCCAAAAGGAAAGTTCCGGGTTGGGTTTGATCGCAGTGACGGTTTGCGGTGGGGTTCGCTAGCTCCAGCCTAAGAGTTGATGTCATGTCTTAGTCCCATTCAAGTCGTCCTTCCTAGCGTCAGATTGAGTTGGTGGTTTATTTTTTGGAAGCAAAACCCTAAACCCT
>NW_006238907.1:107334-107627 GCF_000375325.1 Capsella rubella | reverse complement strand
GATGGTTGATTTCTCCTATTTTTTTTAATTATATGTCAATTTTTGTATCAAAATTTGCCATACTATTTCTATCAAAAAAATTTGGCGGGAAAATTTTTGTCGAAATTTTTTTGGCGGGAAATTTTCGTCAAAAACTTTCGGACGAGAAATTTTTTGTCGGAAAATTTTGGCGGAAAACCCTCAAACCTAAACCCTAAACCCTAAACCCTAAACCCTAAATCCCAAACCCTAAACCCTAAAGAGCTTTGCTATTTGATGGTTGATGGCTTGCTTGAGCTAGCGTCCATCCTCCA
>NW_006238907.1:106551-106777 GCF_000375325.1 Capsella rubella | reverse complement strand
GGGAATATTTTTTAGTAGAATTTTTTTGGAAGGAAAACCGTAAACCCTAAACTCTAAACGCTAAACCCTAAACCCTAAACCCCAAACTCTAAGAGCTTTGTCGTTCTAGAGCTATTGGTTGATTTTTTTTTTTTTTTAAATTGTATGTCAGTTTTTGTGTCAAAATATCTTGTATTATTTATGTCAAAAACAATTTGGGGGGAAAACTTTTGTTGAAACTTTTTTG
>NW_006238907.1:105494-106262 GCF_000375325.1 Capsella rubella | reverse complement strand
TTAAACTGTAAACCGTAAACCCTAAGTCCTAACCCCAAACCCTAAACCCTAAAGAGCTTTTCCGTTCTAGAGCTGATGGTTGATTTCTCCTATTTTTTTAATTATATGTCAATTTTTGTATCAAAATTTCCTATACTATTTCTGTCAAAAAAAATTTGGCGGGAAAATTTTTGTCGTAATTTTTTTGGCGGAAAATATTTTGGCGGGAAATTTTTGTCAAAAACTTTCGGACGAGAAATTTTTTGTCGGAAAATTTTGGAGGAAAACCCTAAACCCTAAACCCTAAACCCCAAACCCAAAACCCCAAAGAGCTTTGCTATCTTGATGGTTGATGGCTTGCTTGAGCTAGCGTCCATCCTCCACCACCGTGATTGATGTTCTCTTCGCCTGATCGAAGGAATAGTTGCTCGGTTTCTTTTTGCTAGGTCGGGAAGAAGAAGGTATTGGATCTCTAGTTGTGGCGGATCTACCTTTTCCAAAAGGAGAGTTCCGGGTTAGTATGATCTCAGTGACGGTTTGCGGTGGGGTGGGGTTCGCGAGCGCCAACCTAAGTGTTGATGGCATATCTTAGTCGCAAACGAGCCGTCCTTGCTAGTGTTGAATTTAGTAGGTGGTTTATTTATTGGAAGCAAAACCCTAAACCCTAAACCCTAAACCCTAAACCTTAAACCCTAAACCCTAAACCCTAAAGAGCTTTGTCGTTCTAGTGCGATTTGTTGATTTCTCTTTTTATATTAATTATATGTCAATTTTTGTGTCAAAATTTCT
>NW_006238907.1:104119-105033 GCF_000375325.1 Capsella rubella | reverse complement strand
TTTTTTAGAAGGAAAACTCCAAACCCTAAACCCTTAGATGATGTTCCTGGGATCTGCTAGTTGAAAGCTATGGCGGATCTGGATAGGATTTCTCTTGGCTAATTAGCTTGTTAGATGTAGATCTGTCTTGCGGCGGAAGCTGAGCTTCACACCGGTGGGTTCACCACTTTGCGAACTGATTAACAGTTGATCTGTGACAAGATCCTTGATGGCTAGTCACGGGGATCTTTAACCGGATTTTGATAGCTTGCTTGAGCTAGCGTCCAACCACCACTGCCTAAATTGGAAGGGAGGTTTCTTTCGAAGTAAAGGTAAGTGTGATTCGTTGGATTAGAGGGTTAGTTGCGAGGCTTCTGTTTGCTAGGTCAGGGAGAGGAAGCTATTAGATCTCTGGTTGTGGCGGATCTACCTTTCCCAAAAGGAAAGTTCCGGGTTAGGTTTGATCGCAGTGACGGTTTGCGGTAGGGTTCGCTAGCTCCAGCCTAAGAGTTGATGTCATGTCTTAGTCCCAAACAAGTCGTCCTTGCTAGCGTCAGATTTAGTTGGTGGTTTATTTTTTGGAAGCAAAACCCTAAACCCTAAACCCTAAATCCCAAACCCTAAACCTTAAAGAGCTTTGTCATTCTAGAGATAATGGTTGATATCTTTTATTTTTCAATTGTGGAAAATTTTGGCGGTTGTTAGAAAATTTTGGAGGCCTATCGGTTCCAGGAATTTTTAGAAAGTAAACCGTAAACCGTAAACCTTAAGTCCTAAACCCCAAACCCCAAACCCTAAAGAGCTTTGCCGTTTTAGAGCTGATGGTTGATTTCTCCTATTTTTTCAATTATATGTCAATTTTTGTATCAAAATTTGCCATACTATTTCTGTCAAAAAAAATTTGGCGGGAAAATTTTTGTCGGAATTTTTTTGGC
>NW_006238907.1:102660-104019 GCF_000375325.1 Capsella rubella | reverse complement strand
CAAACCTAAACCCTAAACCCTAAACCCTAAACCCTAAATCCGAAACCCTAAACCCTAAAGAGCTTTGCTATTTGATGGTTGATGGCTTGCTTGAGCTAGCGTCCATCCTCCACCACCTTGATTGATGTTCTCTTCGCCTGATCGAATGAATAGTTGCGAGGTTTTTTTTTGCTAGGTCGGGAAGAAAAAGCTATTGGATCTCTAGTTGTGGCGGATCTACCTTTTCCAAAAGGAGAGTTCCGGGTTAGTATGATCTCAGTGACGGTTTGCGAAGGGGTGGGGTTCGCGAGCTCCAACCTAAGTATTGATGACATGTCTTAGTCGCAAACAAGACGTCCTTGCTAGCGTTGAATTTAGTAGGTGGTTTATTTATTGGAAGCAAAACCCTAAACCCCAAACCCTAAACCTTAAACCCTAAACCCTAAAGAGCTTTGTCGTTCTAGTGCGATTTGTTGATTTCTCTTTTTTTATTAATTATATGTCAATTTTTGTGTCAAAATTTCTTATACTATTTTCTGTCAAAAAAAATTGGCGGGAAATTATTTGTTGGAATTTTTTTGGCGGAAAATATTTTGGCGGAAAATTTTTGTCAAAAATATTTGGGCGAGAAACTTTTTGTCGGAAAATTTTGAAGGGAATATTTTTTAGTAGAATTTTTTTGGAAGGAAAACCGTAAACCCTAAACTCTAAACGCTAAACCCTAAACCCTAAACCCCAAACTCTAAGAGCTTTGTCGTTCTAGAGCTATTGGTTGATTTTTTTTTTTTTTTTTTTAAATTGTATGTCAGTTTTTGTGTCAAAATTTCTTATATTATTTCTGTCAAAAACAATTTGGCGGGAAAACTTTTGTTGAAGTTTTTTTGGCTGAAAATATTTTGGCGGGAAATTTTTGTCAAAAACTTTTGGCGAGAAACTTTTTGTCGAAAAATTTTGGCGGAAAACCCTCAAACCTAAACCCTAAACCCTAAACCCTAAATCCCAAACCCTAAACCCTAAAGAGCTTTGCTATTTGATGGTTGATGGCTTGCTTGAGCTAGCGTCCATCCTCCACCACCGTGATTGATGTTCTCTTCGCCTGATCGAAGGAATAGTTGCGAGGTTTCTTTTTGCTAGGTCGGGGAGAAGAAGCTATTGGATCTCTAGTTGTGGCGGATCTACCTTTTCCAAAAGGAGAGTTCCGGGTTAGTATGATCTCAGTGACGGTTTGCAGTGGGGTGGGGTTCGCGAGCTCCAACCTAAGTATTGATGGCATGTCTTAGTCGGAAACGAGCCGTCCTTGCTAGCGTTGAATTTAGTAGGTGGTTTATTTATTGGAAGCAAAACCCTAAACCCTAAACCCTAAACCCTAAACCTTAAACC
>NW_006238907.1:102169-102560 GCF_000375325.1 Capsella rubella | reverse complement strand
AACCATAAACCCCAAACCCCAAACCCTAAACCCTAAAGAGCTTTGCCATTTTCTCTTCTATGGTGATGTAAGATGTGGTTGGATCTGTCCTTCGATGTAGACGATTTCTCTCTTTCACTATAACCATAGATGATGTTTCTGGGATCTGCTAGTTGAAAGCTATGGCAGATCTGGATAGGATTTCTTTTGGCTAATTGGCTTGTTAGATGTAGATCTGTCTTGCGGCGGAAGCTGAGCTTCACACCGGTGGGTTCACCACTTTGCGAACTGATTAACAGTTGATCTGTGACAAGATCCTTGATGGCTAGTCACGGGGATCTTTAACCGGATTTTTATGGTTGATAATTTGCTTGAGTTAGCGTCCAACCCCCACTGCCTTGATTGGAAGGGA
>NW_006238907.1:101709-101949 GCF_000375325.1 Capsella rubella | reverse complement strand
ACAAGTCGTCCTTGCTAGCGTCAGATTTAGTTCGTGGTTTATTTTTTGGAAGCATAACCCTAAACCCTAAACCCTAAACCCTAAATCCCAAACCCTAAACCCTAAAGAGCTTTGCTATTTGATGGTTGATGACTTGCTTGAGCTAGCGTCCATCCTCCACCACCGTGATTGATGTTCTCTTCGCCTGATCGAAGGAATAGTTGCGAGGTTTCTTTTTGCTAGGTCGGGAAGAAGAAGCTA
>NW_006238907.1:100968-101609 GCF_000375325.1 Capsella rubella | reverse complement strand
TTTCCAAATGGAGAGTTCCGGGTTAGTATGATCTCAGTGACGGTTTGCGGTGGGGTGGGGTTCGCGAGCTCCAACCTATGTATTGATGGCATGTCTTAGTCGGAAACGAGCAGTCCTTGCTAGTGTTGAATTTAGTAGGTGGTTTATTTATTGGAAGCAAAACCTTAAACCCTAAACCCTAAACCCTAAAGTTCTAAACCCTAAACCCTAAAGAGCTTTGTCGTTCTAGTGCGATTTGTTGATTTCTCTTTGTTTTTAATTATATGTCAATTTTTGTGTCAAACTTTCTTGTACTATTTCTGTCAAAAAAAATTGGTGGGAAATTATTTCTTGGAATTTTTTTTGGCGAGAAACTTTTTGTCGGAAACATTTGGGCGAGAAACTTTTTGTCGGAAAATTTTGAAGGGAAAATTTTTTAGTGGAATTTTTTTGGAAGGAAAACCGTAAACCCTAAACCCTAAACCCTAAACCCTAAACCCCAAACCCTAAAGAGCTTTGTCGTTCTAGAGCTATTGGTTGATTTCTCTTTTTTCTAAAAAAAATTGTATGTCAGTTTTTGTGTCAAAATTTCTTGTATTATATCTGTCAAAAACAATTTGGCGGAAAACGTTTGTTGAAATTTTTTTGGCGGAAAATATTTT
>NW_006238907.1:100269-100868 GCF_000375325.1 Capsella rubella | reverse complement strand
AACTTTTTGTCGAAAAATTTTGAAAGGAAATTTTGTGTACGGGAATTTTTTTTAGAAGGAAAACCCCAAACCCTAAACCCTAAACCCTAAACCCTAAACCCCAAACCCCAAACCCTAAACCCTAAAGAGCTTTGCCATTTTCTCTTCTATGGTGATGTAAGGTGTGGTTGGATCTGTCCTTCGATGTAGACGATTTCTCTCTTTCACAATAACCTTAGATGATGTTCCTGGGATCTGCTAGTTGAAAGCTATGGCGGATCTGGATAGGATTTCTCTTGGCTAATTGGCTTGTTAGATGTAGATGTGTCTTGCGGCGGAAGCTGAGCTTCACACCGGTGGGTTCACCACTTTGCGAACTGATTAACAGTTGATCTGTGACAAGATCCTTGATGGCTAGTCACGGGGATCTTTAACCGGATTTTGATGGTTGATAGTTTGCTTGAGCTATTGTCCAACCCCCACTGCCTTGATTGGAAGGGAGGTTTCTTTGGAAGTAAAGGTAAGTGTGATTCGTCGGATTAGAGGGTTAGTTGTGAGGCTTCTTTTTGCTAGGTCAGGGAGAAGAAGCTATTAGATCTCTGGTTGTGGCGGATCTACCT
>NW_006238907.1:99703-100169 GCF_000375325.1 Capsella rubella | reverse complement strand
CTCTTTTTTTATTAATTATATGTCAATTTTTGTGTCAAAATTTCTTGTACTATTTCTGTCAAAACAAATTGGCGGGAAATTATTTGTTGGAATTTTTTTGGCGGAAAATATTTTGGCGGAAAAGTTTTGTCAAAAATATTTGGGCGAGAAACTTTTTGTCGGAAAATTTTGAAGGGAATATTTTTTAGTAGAATTTTTTTGGAAGGAAAACCGTAAACCCTAAACCCTAAACGCTAAACCCTAAACCCTAAACCCCAAACTCTAAGAGCTTTGTCGTTCTAGAGCTATTGGTTGATTTTTTTTATTTTAATTAGAATTGTATTTCAGTTTTTGTGTCAAAATTTCTTGTATTATTTCTTTCAAAAACAATTTGGCGGGAAAACTTTTGTTGAAATTTTTTTGGCGGAAAATATTTTGGCGGAAAATTTTTGTCAAAAACTTTTGGCGAGAAACTTTTTGTCGAAAA
>NW_006238907.1:99243-99542 GCF_000375325.1 Capsella rubella | reverse complement strand
CCTTCGATGTAGACGATTTCTCCCTTTCACAATAACCTTAGATGATGTTCCTGGGATCTGCTAGTTGAAAGCTATGGCGGATCTGGATAGGATTTCTCTTGGCTAATTGGCTTGTTAGATGTAGATCTGTCTTGCGGCGGAAGCTGAGCTTCACACCGGTGGGTTCACCACTTTACGAACTGATTAACAGTTGATCTGTGACAAGATCCTTGATGGCTAGTCACGGGGATCTTTAACCGGATTTTGATGGTTGATAGTTTGCTTGAGCTAGCGTCCAACCCCCATTGCCTTGATTGGAA
>NW_006238907.1:98662-99143 GCF_000375325.1 Capsella rubella | reverse complement strand
TTGTTGATTTCTCTTTTTTATTAATTATATGTCAATTTTTGTGTCAAAATTTCTTGTACTATTTATGTCAAAACAAATTGGCGGGAAATTATTTGTTGGAATTTTTTTGGCGGAAAATATTTTGGCGGAAAATTTTTGTCAAAAATATTTGGGCGAGAAACTTTTTGTCGGAAAATTTTGAAGGGAAAATTTTTTAGTAGAATTTTTTTGGAAGGAAAACCGTAAACCCTAAACTCTAAACGCTAAACCCTAAACCCTAAACCCCAAACTCTAAGAGCTTTGTCGTTCTAGAGCTATTGGTTGATTTTTTTTTTTTTTTTAAATTGTATGTCAGTTTTTGTGTCAAAATTTCTTGTATGATTTCTGTCAAAAAAAATTTGGCGGGAAAACTTTTGTTGAAATTTTTTTGGCGGAAAATATTTTGGCGGAAAATTTTTGTCAAAAACTTTTGGCGAGAAACTTTTTGTCGAAAAATTTTGAA
>NW_006238907.1:96963-98562 GCF_000375325.1 Capsella rubella | reverse complement strand
AAACCCTAAACCCCAAACCCCAAACCCTAAACCCTAAAGAGCTTTGCCATTTTCTCTTCTATGGTGATGTAAGGTGTGGTTGGATCTGTCCTTCCATGTAGACGATTTCTCTCTTTCACAATAACCTTAGATGATGTTCCTGGGATCTGCTAGTTGAAAGCTATGGCGGATCTGGATAGGATTTCTCTTGGCTAATTGGCTTGTTAGATGTAGATGTGTCTTGCGGCGGAAGCTGAGCTTCACACCGGTGGGTTCACCACTTTGCGAACTGATTAACAGTTGATCTGTGACAAGATCCTTGATGGCTAGTCACGGGGATCTTTAACCGGATTTTTATGGTTGATAGTTTGCTTGAGCTAGCGTCCAACCCCCACTGCCTTGATTGGAAGGGAGGTTTCTTTGGAAGTAAAGGTAAGTGTGATTCGTTGGATTAGAGGGTTAGTTGTGAGGCTTCTTTTTGCTAGGTCAGGGGGAAGAAGCTATTAGATCTCTGGTTGTGGCGGATCTACCTTTCCCAAAAGGAAATTTCCGGGTTGGGTTTGATCGCAGTGACGGTTTGCGGTGGGGTTCGCTAGCTCCAGCCTACGAGTTGATGTCATGTCTTAGTCCCAAACAAGTCGTCCTTGCTAGCGTCAGATTTAGTTGGTGGTTTATTTTTTGGAAGCAAAACCCTAAACCCTAAACCCTAAACCCTAAACCCTAAATCCTAAATCCCAAACCCTAAATCCTAAAGAGCTTTGTCGTTCTAGAGATAATGGTTGATTTCTTTTATTTTTCAATTGTGGAAAATGTTTGGCGGTTGTTAGAAAATTTAGGCGGGAACATTTTTTCCGGGAATTTTTAGAAAGAAAACCGTAAACCGTAAACCCTAATTCCTAACCCCAAACCCTAAACCCCAAAGAGCTTTGCCGTTTTAGAGCTGATGGTTGATTTCTCCTATTTTTTTAATTATATATCAATTTTTGTATCAAAATTTGCCATACTATTTCTGTCAAAAAAAATTTGGCGGGAAAATTTTTGTCGAAATTTTTTTGGCGGAAAATATTTTGGCGGGAAATTTTCGTCAAAAACTTTCGGACGAGAAATTTTTTGTCGGAAAATTTTGGCGGAAAACCCTCAAACCTAAACCCTAAACCCTAAACCCTAAACCCTAAATCCCAAACCCTAAACCCTAAAGAGCTTTGCTATTTGATGGTTGATGGCTTGCTTGAACTAGCGTCCATCCTCCACCACCGTGATTGATGTTCTCTTCGCCAGATCGAAGGAATAGTTGCGAGGTTTCTTTTTGCTAGGTCGGGAAGAAGAAGCTATTGGATCTCTAGTTGTGGCGGATCCAAAAGGAGAGTTCCGGGTTAGTATGATCTCAGTGACGGTTTGCGGTGGGGTGGGGTTCGCGAGCTCCAACCTAAGTATTGATGGCATGTCTTAGTCGGAAACGAGCCGTCCTTGCTAGCGTTGAATTTAGTAGGTGGTTTATTTATTGGAAGCAAAACCCTAAACCCTAAACCCTAAACCCTAAACCCTAAACCTTAAACCCTAAACCCTAAACCCTAAAGAGCTTTGTCGTTCTAGTGCGATTTGTTGATTTCTCTTTTTTTA
>NW_006238907.1:95834-96856 GCF_000375325.1 Capsella rubella | reverse complement strand
GAAAAGTTTTGTCAAAAATATTTGGGCGAGAAACTTTTTGTCGGAAAATTTTGAAGGGAATATTTTTTAGTAGAATTTTTTTGGAAGGAAAACCGTAAACCCTAAACTCTAAACGCTAAACCCTAAACCCTAAACCCCAAACTCTAAGAGCTTTGTCGTTCTAGAGCTATTGGTTGATTTTTTTTTTTTTTTTTAAAATTGTATGTCAGTTTTTGTGTCAAAATTTCTTGTATTATTTCTGTCAAAAACAATTTGGCGGGAAAACTTTTGTTGAAATTTTTTTGGCGGAAAATATTTTGGCGGAAAATTTTTGTCAAAAACTTTTGGCGAGAAACTTTTTGTCGAAAAATTTTGAAAGGAAATTTTGTGTACGGGAATTTTTTTTAGAAGGAAACCCCCAAACCCTAAACCCTAAACCCTAAACCCTAAACCCCAAACACCAAACCCTAAACCCTAAAGAGCTTTGCCATTTTCTCTTCTATGGTGATGTAAGGTGTGGTTGGATCTGTCCTTCGATGTAGACGATTTCTCTCTTTCACAATAACCTTAGATGATGTTCCTGGGATCTGCTAGTTGAAAGCTATGGCGGATCTGGATAGGATTTCTTGGCTTGTTAGATGTAGATGTGTCTTGCGGCGGAAGCTGAGCTTCACACCGGTAGGTTCACCACTTTGCGAACTGATTAACAGTTGATCTGTGACAAGATCCTTGATGGCTAATCACGGGGATCTTTAACCGGATTTTGATGGTTGATAGTTTGCTTGAGCTAGCGTCCAACCCCCACTGCCTTGATTGGAAGGGAGGTTTCTTTTGAAGTAAAGGTAAGTGTGATTCGTTGGATTAGAGGGTTAGTTGTGAAGCTTCTTTTTGCTAGGTCAGGGAGAAGAAGCTATTAGATCTCTGGTTGTGGCGGATCTACCTTTCCCAAAAGGAAAGTTCCGGGTTGGGTTTGATCGCAGTGACGGTTTGCGGTGGGGTTCGCTAGCTCCAGCCTAAGAGTTGATGTCATGTCTTAGTCCCAA
>NW_006238907.1:95370-95707 GCF_000375325.1 Capsella rubella | reverse complement strand
GTCGTTCTAGAGATAATGGTTGATTTCTTTTATTTTTAAATTGTGGAAAATTTTTGGCGGTTGTTATAAAATTTAGGCGGGAACATTTTTTCCGGGAATTGTTGGAAAGAAAACCATAAACCGTAAACCCTAATTACAAACCCCAAACCCGAAACCCCAAAGAGCTTTGCCGTTTTAGAGCTGATGGTTGATTTCTCCTATTTTTTAATTATATGTCAATTTTTGTATCAAAATTTGCCATACAATTTCTGTCAAAAAAGATTTGGCGGGAAAATTTTTGTCGAAATTTTTTTGGCGGAAAATATTTTGGCGGGAAATTTTTGTCAAAAACTTTCGG
>NW_006238907.1:94320-95119 GCF_000375325.1 Capsella rubella | reverse complement strand
CGGATCTACCTTTTCCAAATGGAGAGTTCCGGGTTAGTATGATCTCAGTGACGGTTTGCGGTGGGGTGGGGTTCGCGAGCTCCAACCTAAGTATTGATGGCATGTCTTAGTCGGAAACGAGCAGTCCTTGCTAGTGTTGAATTTAGTAGGTGGTTTATTTATTGGAAGCAAAACCTTAAACCCTAAACCCTAAACCCTAAACCCTAAACCTTAAACCCTAAACCCTAAAGAGCTTTGTCGTTCTAGTGCGATTTGTTGATTTCTCTTTTTTTTAATTATATGTCAATTTTTGTGTCAAAATTTCTTGTACTATTTCTGTCAAAAAAAATTGGTGGGAAATTATTTCTTAGAATTTTTTTGGCGGGAAATTTTTGTCAAAAACATTTGGGCGAGAAACTTTTTGTCGGAAAATTTTGAAGGGAAAATTTTTTAGTGGAATTTTTTTGGAAGGAAAACCGTAAACCGTAAACCCTAAACCCTAAACCCTAAACCCTAAACCCTAAACCCCAAACCCTAAAGAGCTTTGTCGTAATAGAGCTATTGGTTGATTTCTCTTTTTTAAAAAAAAATTGTATGTCAGTTTTTGTGTCAAAATTTCTTGTATTATATCTGTCAAAAACAATTTGGCGGAAAACGTTTGTTGAAATGTTTTTGGCGGAAAATATTTTGGCGGGAAATTTTGTCAAAAACTTTTGGTGAGAAACTTATGGTCAAAAATTTTGAAGTAAATTTTGTGTACGGGAATTTTTTTTAGAAGGAAAACCCCATACCCTAAACCCTAAACCCTAAACCCTAAACC
>NW_006238907.1:93141-94219 GCF_000375325.1 Capsella rubella | reverse complement strand
AGACGATTTCGCTCTTTCACAATAACCTTAGATGATGTTCCTGGGATCTGCTAGTTGAAAGCTATGCGGATCAGGATAGGATTTCTCTTGGCTAATTGGCTTGTTAGATGTAGATCTGTCTTGCGGCGGAAGCTGAGCTTCACACCGGTGGGTTCACCACTTTGCGAACTGATTAACAGTTGATCTGTGACAAGATCCTTGAAGGCTAGTCACGGGGATCTTTAACCGGATTTTGATGGTTGATAGTTTGCTTGAGCTAGCGTCCAACCCCCACGTCCTTGATTGGAAGGGAGGTTTCTTTGGAAGTAAAGGTAAGTGTGATTCGTTGGATTAGAGGGTTACTTGTGAGGATTCTTTTTGCTAGGTCAGGGAGAAGAAGCTATTAGATCTCTGGTTGTGGCGGATCTACCTTTCCCAAAAGGAAAGTTCCGGGTTGGGTTTGATCGCAGTGACGGTTTGCGGTGGGGTTCGCTAGCTCCAGCCTAAGAGTTGATGTCATGTCTTACTCCCAAACAAGTCGTCCTTGCTAGCGTCAGATTTAGTTGGTGGTTTATTTTTTGGAAGCAAAACCCTAAACCCTAAACCCTAAACAGTAAACCCTAAACCCTAAACCCTAAATCCCAAACCCTAAAGCCTAAAGAGCTTTGTCGTTCTAGAGATAATGGTTGATTTCTTTTATTTTTCAATTGTGGAAATTTTTTGGCGGTTGTTAGAAAATTTAGGCGGGAACATTTTTTCCGGGAATTTTTGGAGAGAAAACCGTAAACCGTAAACCCTAATTCCTAAACCCAAACCCTAAACCCTAAATCCCAAACCCTAAACCCTGCTGATGGTTGATTTCTCCTATTTTTTTAATTATATGTCAATTTTTGTATCAAAATTTGCCATACTATTTCTGTCAAAAAAAATTTGGCGGGAAAACATTTGTGTCTAAATTTTTTTGGCGGAAAATATTTTGGCGGGAAATTTTCATCAAAAACTTTCGGACGAGAAATTTTTTGTCGGAAACTTTTGGCGGAAAACCCTCAAACCTAAACCCTAAACCCTAAACCCAAAACCCTAAATCCCAAACCCTAAA
>NW_006238907.1:91682-93041 GCF_000375325.1 Capsella rubella | reverse complement strand
CCACCGTGATTGATGTTCTCTTCGCCTGATCGAAGGAATAGTTGCGAGGTTTCTTTTTGCTAGGTCGGGAAGAAGAACCTATTGGATCTCTAGTTGTGGCGGATCTACCTTTTCCAAAAGAAGAGTTCCGGGTTAGTATGATCTCAGTGACGGTTTGCGGTGGGGTGGGGTTCGCGAGCTCCAACCTAAGTATTGATGGCATGTCTTAGTCGGAAACGAGCCGTCCTTGCTAGCGTTGAATTTAGTAGGTGGTTTATTTATTGGAAGCAAAACCCTAAACCCTAAACCCTAAACCCTAAACCCTAAACCTTAAACCCTAAACCCTAAACCTAAAGAGATTTGTTGTTCTAGTGCGATTTGTTGATTTCTCTTTTTTTATTAATTATATGTCAATTTTTGTGTCAAAATTTCTTGTACTATTTCTGTTAAAACAAATTGGCGGGAAATTATTTGTTGGAATTTTTTTGGCGGAAAATATTTTGGCGGAAAAGTTTTGTCAAAAATATTTGGGCGAGAAACTTTTTGTCGGAAAATTTTGAAGGGAATATTTTTTAGTAGAATTTTTTTGGAAGGAAAACCGTAAACCCTAAACTCTAAACGCTAAACCCTAAACCCTAAACCCCAAACTCTAAGAGCTTTGTCGTTCTAGAGCTATTGGTTGATTTTTTTTTTTTTTTTAAATTGTATGTCAGTTTTTGTGTCAAAATTTCTTGTATTATTTCTGTCAAAAACAATTTGGCGGGAAAACTTTTGTTGAAATTTTTTTGGCGGAAAATATTTTGGCGGAAAATTTTTGTCAAAAACTTTTGGCGAGAAACTTTTTGTCGAAAAATTTTGAAAGGAAATTTTGTGTACGGGAATTTTTTTTAGAAGGAAACCCCCAAACCCTAAACCCTAAACCCTAAACCCTAAACCCCAAACACCAAACCCTAAACCCTAAAGAGCTTTGCCATTTTCTCTTCTATGGTGATGTAAGATGTGGTTGGATCTGTCCTTCGATGTAGACGATTTCTCTCTTTCACAATAACCTTAGATGATGTTCCTGGGATCTGCTAGTTGAAAGCTATGGCGGATCTGGATAGGATTTCTTGGCTTGTTAGATGTAGATGTGTCTTGCGGCGGAAGCTGAGATTCACACCGGTAGGTTCACCACTTTGCGAACTGATTAACAGTTGATCTGTGACAAGATCCTTGATGGCTAGTCACGGGGATCTTTAACCGGATTTTGATGGTTGATAGTTTGCTTGAGCTAGCGTCCAACCCCCACTGCCTTGATTGGAAGGGAGGTTTCTTTTGAAGTAAAGGTAAGTGTGATTCGTTGGATTAGAGGGTTAGTTGTGAGGCTTCTTTTTGCTAGGT
>NW_006238907.1:91363-91582 GCF_000375325.1 Capsella rubella | reverse complement strand
GAAATTTTTGTCAAAACATTTCGGGCGAGAATTTTTTTGTCGGAAAATTTTGACGGAAAACCCTCAACCCTAAACACTAAACCCTAAACCCTAAACCCTAAACCCTAAAGAGCTTTGTCGTTCTAGAGCTATTGGTTGATTTCTCTTTTTTTTAAAAGAAATTGTATGTCAATTTTTGTGTTAAAATATCTTGTATTATTTATGTCAAAAACAATTTGG
>NW_006238907.1:91019-91263 GCF_000375325.1 Capsella rubella | reverse complement strand
AAAACGTTTGGCGAGAAACTTTTTGTCGGAAAATTTTGAAAGGAAATTTTGTGTTCAGGAATTTTTTCAGAAGGAAAACCCCAAACTCTTAACCCTAAACCCTAAACCCTAAACCCCAAATCCCAAACCCTAAATCCTAAAGAGCTCTGCCATTTTCTCTTCTATGGTGATGTAAGGCGTGGTTGGATCTGTCCTTCGATGTAGACGATTTCTCTCTTTCACAACAACCTTAGATGATGTTCCT
>NW_006238907.1:90485-90919 GCF_000375325.1 Capsella rubella | reverse complement strand
GCTTGTTAGATGTAGATCTGTCTTGTGGCGGAACCTGAGCTTCACACCGGTGGGTTCACCACTTTGCGAACTGATTAACAGTTGATCTGTGACAAGATCCTTGATGGCTAGTCACGGGGATCTTTAACCGGATTTTAATGGTTGATAGCTTGCTTGAGCTAGCATCCAACCACCACTGCCTTGATTGGAAGGGAGGTTTCTTTGGAAGTAAAGGTAAGTGTGATTCATTGGATTAGAGGGTTAGTTGTGAGGCTTCTTTTTCCTAGGTCAGGGATAAGAAGCTATTAGATATCTGGTTGTGGCGGATCTACCTTTCCCAAAAGGAAAGTTCCCGGTTGGGTTTGATCGCAGTGATGGTTTGCAGTGGGGTTCGCTAGCTCCAGCCTAAGAGTTGATGTCATGTCTTATTTCCAAACAAGTCGTCCTTGCTAGCG
>NW_006238907.1:88876-90082 GCF_000375325.1 Capsella rubella | reverse complement strand
TATTTTGGCGGGAAATTTTTGTCAAAAACTTTCGGACGAGAAATTTTTTGTCAGAAAATTTTGGCGGAAAACCCACAAACCTAAAACCTAAACCCTAAACCCTAAAACCTAAACCCTAAACCCCAAACCCTAAACCCTAAAGAGCTTTGCTATTTTGGTGGTTGATGGCTTGATTGAGCTAGCGTCCATACTCCACCACCGTGATTGATGTTCTCTTCGCCGGATCGAAGGAATAGTTGCGAGGTTTCTTTTTGCTAGGTCGGGAAGAAGAAGCTATTGGTTCTCTAGTTGTGGCGGATCTACCTTTTCCAAAAGGAGAGTTCCGGGTTAGTATGATCTCAGTGACGGTTTGCGGTGGGGTGGGGTTCGCGAGCTCCAACCTAAGTATTGATGGCATGTCTTAGTCGCAAACGAGCCGTCCTTGCTAGCGTTGAATTTAGTGGTTTATTTATTGGAAGCAAAACCCTAAACCCGAAACCCAAAACCCCAAACCCCAAACCCTAAAGAGCTTTGTCGGTCTAGAGCTATTGGTTGATTTCTCATTTTTTTAAAAAAAAATTGTATGTCAATTTTTGTGTCAAAATTTTTTGTATTATTTCTGTCAAAAACAATTTGGCGGGAAAATTTTTGTTGAAATTTTTTTGGCGGAAAATATTTTGGCGGGAAATTTTTGTCAAAAACTTTTGTCTAGAAACTTTTTGTCGGAAAATTTTGAAAGGAAATTTTGTGTACGGGAATTTTTTTTAGAAGGAATACCCCAAACCCTAAACCCTAAACCCTAAACCCCAAACCCTAAACCCTAAAGAGCTTTGCCATTTTCTCTTCTATGATGATGTTAGGTGTGGTTGGATCTGTCCTTCGATGTAGACGATTTCTCTCTTTCACAATAACTTTGGATGATGTTCCTGGGATCTTCTAGTTGAAAGCTATGGCGGATTTGGATAGGATTTCTCTTGGCTAATTGGCTTGTTAGATGTAGATTTGTCTTGCGCCGGAAGCTGAGCTTCACACCGGTGGGTTCACCACTTTGCGAACTGATTAACAGTTGATCTGCGACAAGATCCTTGATGGCTCGTCACGGGGATCTTTAACCGGATTTTTATGGTTGATAGCTTGCTTGAGCTAGCGTCCAACCACCACTACCTTGATTGGAAGGGAGGTTTCTTTGAAAGTAAAGGTAAGTGTGATTCGTTGGATTAGAGGGTT
>NW_006238907.1:87585-88776 GCF_000375325.1 Capsella rubella | reverse complement strand
GTTGTGAGGCTTCTTTTTGCTAAGTCAGGGAGAAGAAGCTATTAGATCTCTGGTTGTGGCGGATCTACCTTTCCCAAAAGGAAAGTTCCGGGTTGGGTTTGATCGCAGTGACGGTTTGCGGTGGTGTTCGCTAGCTCCAGCCTAAGAGTTGATGTCATGTCTTAGTCCCAAACAAGTCGTCCTTGCTAGAGTCAGATTTAGTTGGTGGTTTATTTTTTATAAGTTAAACCCTAAACCCAAAACCCTAAACCCTAAACCCTAAACCCTAAGCCCTAAACCCTAAACCCTAAACCCTAAACCCTAAACCCTAAAGAGCTTTGTCGTTCTAGAGCTATTGCTTGATTTCTCTTTTTTTAAAAAAAAATTGTATGTCAATTTTTGTGTCAAACTTGTATTATTTATGTCAAAAACAATTTGGCGGGAAAACTTTTGTTGAAATTTTTTGGCGGAAAATATTTTGGCGGGACATTTTTGTCAAAAACTTTTGGCGAGAAACTTTTTGTCAGAAAATTTTGAAAGGAAATTTTGTGTTCGGGAGTTTTTTTCAGGAGGAAAACCCCAAACCCTAAACCCTAAACCCTAAAGAGCTTTGCCATTTTCTCTTCTATGGTGATGTAAGGCGTGGTTGGATATGTCCTTCAATGTAGACGATTTCTCTCTTTCACAACAACCTTAGATGATGTTCCTGGGATCTGCTAGTTGAAAGCTATTGCGGATCAGGATAGGATTTCTCTTGGCTAATTAGCTTGTTAGATGTAGATCCTTCTTGCGGCGGAAGCTGAGCTTCACACCGGTGGGTTCACCAATTTGCGAACTGATTAACAGTTGATCTGTGACAAGATCCTTGATGGCTAGTCACGGGGATCTTTAACCGGATTTTGATGGTTGATAGCTTGCTTGAGCTAGCGTCCAACCACCACTACCTTGATTGGAAGGGAGGTTTCTTTGGAAGTAAAGGTAAGTGTGATTCGTTGGATTAGAGGGTTAGTTGCGAGGCTTCTTTTTCCTAGGTCAGGGAGAAGAAGCAATTAGATCTCTGGTTGTGGCGGATCTACCTTTCCCAAAAGGAGAGTTCCGGGTTAGTATGATCGCAGTGACGGTTTGCGGTGGGGTTCGCTAGCTCCTGCCTAAGAGTTGATGTCATGTCTTAGTCCCAAACAAGTCATCCTTGCTAGCTAGCGTTGAATTTAG
>NW_006238907.1:86585-87485 GCF_000375325.1 Capsella rubella | reverse complement strand
GTTTATTTATTGGAAGCAAAACTCTAAACCCTAAACCCTAACCTCTAAACCCTAAACCCTAAAGAGCTTTGTCGTTCTAGTGCGATTTGTTGATTTCTCTCTTTTTTTTTTAATTGTATGTCAATTTTTGTGTCAAAATTTCTTGTATTATTTCTGTCAAAAACAATTTGGCGGGAAAATTTTTGTTGAAATTTTTTTGGCGGAAAATATTTTGGCGGGAAATTTTTGTCAAAAACTTTTGGCTAGAAACTTTTTGTCGGAAAATTTTGAAAGGAAATTTTGTGTACGGGAATTTTTTTTAGAAGGAATACCCCAAACCCTAAACCCTAAACCCTAAACCCCAAACCCCAAACCCTAAACCCTAAAGAGCTTTGCCATTTTCTCTTCTATGGTGATGTTAGGTGTGGTTGGATCTGTCCTTCGATGTAGACGATTTCTCTCTTTCACAATAACTTTGGATGATGTTCCTGGGATCTTCTAGTTGAAAGCTATGGCGGATTTGGATAGGATTTCTCTTGGCTTATTGGCTTGTTAGATGTAGATTTGTCTTGCGGCCACTACAAGAAAACAGTCAATTTACGACTGCATTTGGCGACTACATGTGTAGTCGTCACATTTAGCGACTATTGGACGACGCATTTACGACCATGTTACGACAACACATGTTCAGTCGTCAAATAGTCGCTATTTAGCGACTACAAACATTAGTCGGTAACGTAGTAGCAAAAAGGTGACTAATAAGTGACTAAATATCTGAGACGGTAAGCGTGTCGCCTAATAGTCGCTAATTAGCGACTACGTTTCGACAACATCCTATAGTCGCTAATTGGCGACTGATTAGCGACAGTTGTGGTGAGTCGTAATATAGTCGCCAAACGATCGTCAAATAGACGCACAAGA
>NW_006238907.1:85322-86308 GCF_000375325.1 Capsella rubella | reverse complement strand
ATAAGAGGATCGACGAAGAGACGGGAAATTTCTCGGAAGAATTTAGAGCGGGGGTGGAGCAGTTCATGGCATTTGCAAATAGTCAGGCTTTAGCACAGGATAATAGGGGTAAGTTTTATTGTCCTTGTAGTAAATGCAAAAACGATAAGCGTATTCCGGGGGCAAGAATTTGGAACCATTTATTTAGTTATGGGTTTATGGAAGATTATTATGTTTGGTATAAGCATGGGGAAGACATAAATTTGAATTTAGGAACGAGTAGTTATTATGTTGATCCTACGTATATAAATGGGAGAGAAGAAGTGGGTAATGTAGTACAAGATAGATATGTGGATATGGTGAATGATGCATTCCCTGAAGATAATTACATGAGTTATGATGGTAGTAGCAGTTATAATGTAGAAGAACCGGTTTTTAACCATTCAAACAAATTTTACGACTTGCTAGAAAGTGCTAAAAATCCACTATATGATGGTTGTCGTGAAGGTCACTCTCAATTATCTTTAGCTGTTAGAATGATGCAAAATAAGGTAGATTATAATATGAGTGAAAAATGTGTGGATTCGGTGTGTGATGTCTTAAGTGAGTATTTACCCGAAGGAAACCAAGCTACTGGTTCACATTATGAGACAGAAAAATTGATGCGCAATTTAGGGCTCCCATATCATACAATTGATGTTTGTATCAACAATTGTATGATATTCTGGAAAGATGACGAAAAAGAAGATAAATGTCTCTTTTGTGGTCATCAAAGATGGAAGCCTAATGAAAACCGACGTCGAACAAAGATACCATATAGTCGTATGTGGTATTTACCTGTTGCAGACAGATTGAAGCGAATGTATCAAAGCCACAAGACAGCAGCAGCAATGAGATGGCATGCGGAGCATCAAGCAAAAGATGGAGAATTGAGTCATCCTTCAGATGCAGCTGAGTGGAAATATTTTCAAGAGCAACATCCCCAGTTTGCTGAAGAACCCCGAAAC
>NW_006238907.1:84999-85222 GCF_000375325.1 Capsella rubella | reverse complement strand
GTCCCGTAATCATTCGTTATGGCCTGTGATCTTAACTCCATATAATCTACCCCCTGGTATGTGCATGGATACAGAGTACCTGTTTCTTACAATTCTGAATTCATGGCCTAATCATCCACGAGGTAGTCTTGATATCTTTCTTCAACCACTTATTGAGGAGTTAAAAGATTTGTGGTCTACTGGAGTCGATGCATACAACGTGTCGTTGAGTCAAAATTTTAAC
>NW_006238907.1:82541-84899 GCF_000375325.1 Capsella rubella | reverse complement strand
TCTGGATGGACCACCCATGGTAAATTGTCTTGTCCAGTTTGCATGGATGATACAAAATCTTTTTACCTACCGAATGGAAGGAAGACGTGTTGGTTTGATTGTCATACAAGATTTCTTCCCTATGGTCATCCTCTAAGGAAGAATAAAAAAGATTTCCTGAAGGGAAAAGACGCTTCTAGAGAGTATCCACCTGAGTCTTTGACCGGTGAGCAAGTTTATTCTGAGCGGTTAAAAGGTGTCAATCCACCGAAAACCAAGGATGTCGGTGGAAATGGTCATGAAAGGAAGATTCCTGGGTATGGGAAACAACATCATTGGCACAAGGAAAGCATATTTTGGGAGCTTTCGTACTGGTGTGACCTCAATCTTCGACATAATATTGATGTGATGCATACAGAAAAGAATTTCTTGGACAACATCATGTTTACTCTTATGGGTGTAAAGGGTAAATCAAAAGATACCATCATGTCAAGATTGGATATAGAGAAATTCTGTTCTCGACCACACTTACATATTGACAGTAGGGGTAAAGCACCTTTTCCAGCCTTCACATTGACCGAACAAGCAAGAACAAGTTTACTGGAATGTGTGAAACATTCGGTAAAATTCCTAGATGGTTATGCTTCAGATTTGGCGAGTTGTGTTGATCTAGAAAATGGAAAGTTTTCAGCCATGAAAAGTCATGACTGCCATGTTTTTATGGAGCGATTACTTCCATTTATTTTTGCCGAACTCCTTGATCGGAACATCCACCTTGCGTTATCAGGTACTTTCATTTTATTAAACACTCTTAATTTTCCATATGTAAATTATTATTTAAAGCTAATAATGAATTTTTTGAATATATATTATATAGGGGTTGGAGCATTTTTTCGGGACTTATGTTCAAGGACTTTGCAAACCAGTCGCCTTCAAATTCTAAAACAGAACATTGTTTTAATCCTGTGCAATTTGGAAAAAATCTTTCCGCCATCATTTTTTGATGTGATGGAGCATTTGCCTATACATCTCCCATACGAAGCTGAATTAGGAGGTCCAGTCCAATATAGGTGGATGTATCCTTTTGAACGGTTTTTCAAAAAGTTGAAAGGAAAAGCAAAGAACAAAAGATATGCGGCAGGGTCAATTGTGGAATCGTATATCAATGACGAGATTGCTTATTTCTCCGAACACTACTTTGCCGCGAACATAAGAACAAAATCCAGGTAAAGACTAAAATTAAGTAATGTTATTTATTTTCTTAACGATCGAAAACTTAATTTTCATCACCCAAATTTGTCAGGTTAACAAGATTTGATGAAGGTGAAGTCCCTGTATATCATGTCGACGGAGTACCTACTCTGTTTACTCATGTTGGTCGTCCAAGTGGGGAAATGCGTGAAATATGGCTTTCAGATAGAGATTATGCATGCGCACATGCATATGTTTTACGAAATTGTGACTATTTTCAACCTATTGAGAGGTATATACATATATAAATATATATCTTAATCTAATATAACCCACTATGATTTCTCATCATAAATATAATACTTTTATGATCTTCTTCTTTTAGTATGTTCGAGGATTTTATTTCAGCAAAATATCCAAGACTTTCCGGAAAAGACCTTTGCGCAAAAAGAGCTGACGAATATCATATATGGGTTAAAGATTATGTATGTCATACTGATTTACATATAGTGCTTTATATATATATAATTTTTTTCTAAATTATTGATTTTTATATGCTCATCATATATCTATATATGCAGGTAACTTACTGGAACGCCACAAATCCTTTTCCTACCTGGGTTCAAGAGATAGTGCATGGACCTTTGAACAAGGCTAAAACATGGCCAATATATTTTACAAGAGGTTATTTGTTTCATACAGAGAATCATGGTGCTGGCCGAAAGACATGTAACTATGGGGTTTGTGTTAAAGGTGAAAATTATACCGATGCATCTGATGCAACAGATTTCTACGGGAAAATAACTGATATCATAGAACTTGAGTATGAAGGAATGGTCAATTTGAAGATCACACTTTTTAAGTGCAAGTGGTATGATCTTGTTCTCGGTAGAGGCACTCGGAGGAGCAATGGTGGTGTTGTAGACGTACTTTCGTCAAGAAAGTACAATAAATACGAACCTTTTATCCTAGGTTCGTATAAAAATTTACACATTAATAATATAAATAATATATATATATATATGTATATGCCTAATAAATTCTCCTTGTTATGAAACAGCCTCTCAAGCGCATCAAGTTTGTTATATCCCGTACCCATACATAAAAAAACCGAAACAGTTGTGGCTCAATGTTCTTAAAGTTAATCCTAGGGGAAACATTGACGGAGAATACGAAAAAAAGAACCGA
>NW_006238907.1:79382-82441 GCF_000375325.1 Capsella rubella | reverse complement strand
CTTTTGCAAACAGAAAATGATGATGCTGTACTAATAACTACAATTGAAGACCTCGTGGTTGACAATTTGGATGTAGGAGGTGCAATCAATCTAGATTATGATGTCGGGGATGCAGAACCTCAAGATGAATTCCAGTGTAATTTATCTTCTCCAGATGATGAAGAACCGGAAGATGAAGAACTCTTTTAATTATTTCATACATATGCATATTTTATAATTTGCCTTAATAAAATTTGTATTATATATGAAATTTAAAATTTGGCATAATATAATTTGTATTACAATGCAATAATATATATAAGTATATACATATATATATATATATATATACTTATTTAAAAATTGGAATAATATAATTTGTATTATAATGCAATAATATATTATATATATTATTAAATTTGTATTATATATATATATATATATGAAATTTAAAATTTGTCATAAACCAATAAACCAAATAAAATTGTTATAATTTGGCATAAACCGATTTGGTATAATTAAAACCGGTAAACCAAACCAACTAAATTCAGATTTTGTATAAAGCTACTGAATAGCGACTACTTAACGACTAGATTCAACAGATGGGCTACGTAAACCAAATATAGTCTGTCCAATAAGAGAAAGCCCAATAAGCCCAATAAAAAATTAAGCGACTTTCATACGACGATTTAGCGACTACTCTAGGCCCGATAAGAATAAGCCCAATAAACCTTTCCTCATTTCGACAAAATCAAAGACTACACCGTCTTCTTCGATTCGCAACCCTAGCCACCCTTTCCTTGATTCGATTCTCTCTACTTCGATCTTCTTCTCCTCAATCCATCAATTTTTGTTCTCAAACCCTTCGATCTTCTTCTTCTACTTCTTTCAAACCCTAGGTATCTCTTCAATCAACCCTTCTCTTCTTCGATTCAGACCCTTCGATCTTCTTCGATCTTCTTCTTCACAGTATGCCTACACCAAAGAAAAAAGGAAGGAAATGACGAGTTCCCAACGTTTCCCAGAGACCTGGAGGATCTAAACCCCCCACCGGAGTCAAGCGAAACAGCCCTCTACTACCACAGTACAATTTCACACCGGCGAACCAAAGTATTCCTCAGCCTCAGACGCCGCAAGAGCCGATTCGGGAGGAGCCCCAAGCGTCACCGGCAGCAACGCCTCATTTCCGGAACTTCCCACCGCCACAGTCATTGTTTCAGAGCTCCGTGAATCAAGTCCGTGGAGACCAGCCAGCTCGTTCCTTACCGGAAGTGCAGACCAGTCGAGGTTTTGAACAGCAAGATCCCCTTTATGAACCTCCAGAGTCTCCAGCTCAACACTCTCACGCTCCAAGTCATCCGTCATCTCATGGACACAACTTCGAACCTGATCCCGTGTTACCAGAACTCCTGGAGGACACCGTGAAGGCTCTAAATGCCCTGCTTTCAGTGCCAGGCAGAGAGAGGTTCACAACTGTTCTCAGTGAACCAGAGCTGCCTGGAACGAGTTGGTAAGACCTGTGACCTTCTATGCTTACTGATGAATTGTTAGTTAGATGTTTACTGATGAATTGGTCGTCTCTTAAAGGTTTTTTAAGTATTTAGGTAACTGATTGTCTTGATAATGTCTTAAGCGTATTATAATGGCTAAGTCTCTCTTGTTTAATCAATGTCAGTCTCTATTGAGTTTCTCAAGCTTAATCTTATTGTCATTTCTGACATGGTTAATGTCTCTAGTTAGGATATGGTAATGTCTCAAGTGTTATGTCATGTTTTTTAATGTGTATCATGGGTAAAGTCAGTCGCATTCATAATGCATAATCTGATAATCTGATGCTTGATGTTTGAGATTGTTCTTTCACAGAGTTTGTAACTGTCTTGTGTCTCATGTATATTCGGATTGTTAATATATTGAGTATGTTCAGTTTTGGTGTTGATTCATATATTTCTTTTGGTTATATACACCTAACTTAATTGTATTTACTCCTTTGCCGGTATCTTACATGGAGGTTTGATCGGGATCCAACACTGGTGCGGATGATAACCAAAGTACTTACCAACAAGTTCAATGGCCCCTTCTATAGCTGGTCTTGTGTGCCACAGGACAGAAGAGAAAGGTACTTCGTAGAGTTTGCGGTAAGTTTTCCTTGTGCACTAAAACAAAATACTTGCTTATAGTTACTTACTTCTGTTTTTTTTCCTTGTGCACTAACACAAATACTTTGTCTTTCTTTCACAGAAAACTCATACTTGGGATCCCTTGGTTACAGGGACAGTTCAAAAAGAGTTTGAGAAGGTCTGTAAACGCCGGATAAAGGATATGGTTAGCAATGTGAGGACCAGTCGTGAACGACCAAGTTGGATTGTCGACACTCTTTGGCAACAGATGGTTGCTCACTGGGATACTGATGCAGCACAGCAAAGGAGTCTCACCTATTCCAAGGCTCGTATGTCTGACCGTAATGGTCTCGGTCCTCACATCCACTTATCTGGCCCAAAGTCGTATCAACAGATACAATCAGACATGGTAAGTCACTTTGATTGTCAATTTTGTATTTCCTTTGCTAGCCTTTAAACAGTTTCATAACCCTTCTTTATTTCTAACATTTCAGGAAGAAAAATTGGGAAGAACTGTCACTCTTGGTGAGGTTTTCATCACAACGCATACAAAGCCAGATGGAACGTATGTTGATCGAAAGGCAGAGAAAATTGCGCAGACTTATGAGAAGAACGTGCAAGCAAAGTTGGATGAGCTCCAGGAGGATACTTCAGCGGTTTCAGGCGGATCTTCACAACCTCGGGAACTCACGGCTGATGATTATACTGCCATATTTCTTCAGGTAAAGCACCTTTCTGAAACTTTACACATTTAGAGAGTCTTGGATGAATCTGTTTTGCCTTACTCTATAGTGTTTTCCTTTGTCCTTTCTTTCACAGTCCACTGAGAAGGACTCCCGAGGTAATTACTATGGAGTTGGCAGCCTCAAAGACAGTCTTGGAGTTCTTGGCAAGCGCAAGCGACCAGACCAGTCTCCATCATTCATTGCAATGCAAGAGCAGCTCCAGGAAGCTCAACGCAAG
>NW_006238907.1:78972-79282 GCF_000375325.1 Capsella rubella | reverse complement strand
CAGACTACTCTTAATGCTCAGGCTGCTGCCAGAGAAGCTGACATATCCCAAGTTGTATCTGAGCAAAAGCAGAAGATCAACAAGCTGGAAAAGTTCTTGCGCCAGTCTATTCCGGCATACGCTGATTTCTTGGAGACTGAATCAGATGAGCCAACGAGCACGGATCCTCTCACAACCAACCTACCTGCAACAGCTCCACAATCAACTCCACCATCAACTTCTTAGGTTACTAATCCATCACTTTTTGTTTAGTCGCTCATGAACTTGTCAGTGTTTGTTAAGATGACTTGTGTTTTATGACTTATGACTT
>NW_006238907.1:76860-78856 GCF_000375325.1 Capsella rubella | reverse complement strand
GATTCATTTTGCAAAACAAAAACTAGGAAACATTTCAAATAGCAAAACCACCACAGTTTTTTTCGAAAAATATAGTCGCTACGTAGTCGGAAATTAATCATCTAATAGTCGCCAATTGGTAGCCAAATTATAAGTATGTAGTCGCCAAATAGTCGTTACAATAGTTACGACTGCGTTACGACTACGCCTAAACGTCATAGTAACAAAAATGTCATCGTAAACTAGTCGTAATTCAGTCGTAAATGTTTACGACTATGTTACGACTGGTTATAAATAGTCGTAGGTCAGTCGTAACTCAGTCGTAAAACTGAACGACTATCTTACGACCAAATTTACGATTACATATATCAGTCGTAAGATAGTCGTAAAATGGCGACTATCTTACGACTATATTTTTTAGCGACTAAGGATTTACGACTACGCATAGTAGTCGTAAAATAGTCGTAAACATGATTTAGCGACTAAGTAGCGACCAATAATGCAGTCGCTAAAGGCCTGTTTTCTTGTAGTGGGCGGAAGCTGAGCTTCACACCGGTGGTTTCACCACTTTGCGAACTGATTAACAGTTGATCTGCGACAAGATCCTTGATGGCTAGTCACGGGGATCTTTAACCGGATTTTGATGGTTGATAGTTTGCTTGAGCTAGCGTCCAACCCCCACTGCCTTGATTGGAAGGGAGGTTTCTTTGGAAGTAAAGGTAAGTGTGATTCGTTGGATTAGAGGGTTAGTTGTGAGGCTTCTTTTTGCTAGGTCAGGGAGAAGAAGCTATTAGATCTCTGGTTGTGGCGGATCTACCTTTCCCAAAAGGAAAGTTCCGGGTTGGGTTTGATCGCAGTGACGGTTTGCGGTGGGGTTCGCTAGCTCCAGCCTAAGAGTTGATGTCATGTCTTAGTCCCAAACAAGTCGTCCTTGCTAGCGTCAGATTTAGTTGGTGGTTTAATTTTTGGAAGCAAAACCCTAAGCCCTAAACCCTAAACCCTAAACCCTAAACCCTAAATCCCAAAGCCTAAAGCCTAAAGAGCTTTGTCGTTCTAGAGATAATGGTTGATTTCTTTTATTTTTCAATTGTGGAAAATTTTTGGCGGTTGTTATAAAATTTAGGCGGGAACATTTTTTCCGGGAATTGTTGGAAAGAAAACCATAAACCGTAAACCCTAATTCCTAACCCCAAACCCTAAACCCCAAAGAGCTTTGCCGTTTTAGAGCTGATGGTTGTTAGAAAATTTAGGCGGGAACATTTTTTCCGGGAATTTTTGGAAAGAAAACCGTAAACCTTAAACCCTAAGTCCTAACCCCAAACCCTAAACCCCAAAGAGCTTTGCTGTTCTAGAGCTGATGGTTGATTTCTACTTTTTTTTTAATTATATGTCAATTTTTGTATCAAAATTTGCCATACTATTTCTGTCAAACAAAATTTGGCAGGAAAATTTTTGTCGAAATTTTTTTGGCGGAAAATATTTTGGCGGGAAATGTTTGTCAAAAACTTTCGGACGAGAAATTTTTTGTCGGAAAATTTTGGCGGAAAACCCTCAAACCTAAACCCTAAACCCTATACCCTAAACCCTAAACCCTAAACCCCAAACCCTAAACCCTAAAGAGCTTTGCTATTTTGATGGTTGATGGCTTGCTTGAGCTAGAGTCCATCCTCCACCACCGTGATTGATTATCTCTTCGCCTGATCGAAGGAATAGTTGCGAGGTTTCTTTTTGCTAGGTCGGGAAGAAGAAGCTTTTGGATCTCTAGTTGTGGCGGATCTACCTTTTCCAAAAGGAGAGTTCCGGGTTAGTATGATCTCAGTGACGGTTTGCGGTGGGGTGGGGTTCGCGAGCTCCAACCTAAGTATTGATGGCATGTCTTAGTCGCAAACGAGCCGTCCTTGCTAGCGTTGAATTTAGTGGTTTATTTATTGGAAGCAAAACCCTAAACCCTAAACCCGAAACCCAAAACCCTAAACCCCAAACCCTAAAGAGCTTTGTCGTTCTAGAGCTATTGTTT
>NW_006238907.1:74767-76760 GCF_000375325.1 Capsella rubella | reverse complement strand
TTAAAAAATTGTATGTCAATTTTTGTGTCAAAATTTTTTGTATTATTTCTGTCAAAAACAATTTGGCGGGAAAATTTTTGTTGAAATTTTTTTGGCGGAAAATATTTTGGCGGGAAATTTTTGTCAAAAACTTTTGGCTAGAAACTTTTTGTCGGAAAATTTTGAAAGGAAATTTTGTGTACGGGAAATTTTTTTTAGAAGGAATACCCCAAACCCTAAACCCTAAACCCTAAACCCCAAACCCCAAACCCTAAACCCTAAAGAGCTTTGCCATTTTCTCTTCTATGGTGATGTTAGGTGTGGTTGGATCTGTCCTTCGATGTAGACGATTTCTCTCTTTCACAATAACTTTGGATGATGTTCCTAGGATCTTCTAGTTGAAAGCTATGGCGGATTTGGATAGGATTTCTCTTGGCTTATTGGCTTGTTAGATGTAGATTTGTCTTGCGGCCACTACAAGAAAACAGTCAATTTACGACTGCATTTGGCGACTACATGTGTAGTCGTCACATTTAGCGACTATTGGACGACGCATTTACGACCATGTTACGACAACACATGTTCAGTCGTCAAATAGTCGCTATTTAGCGACTACAAACATTAGTCGGTAACGTAGTAGCTAAAAGGTGACTAATAAGTGACTAAATATCTGAGACGGTAAGCGTGTCGCCTAATAGTCGCTAATTAGCGACTACGTTACGACAACATCCTATAGTCGCTAATTGGCGACTGATTAGCGACAGTTGTGGTGAGTCGTAATATAGTCGCCAAACGATCGTCAAATAGACGCACAAGAGAACACGTTTTTTTCGTTTTGTGGTAGGTGAGGTAGGTGAGGATCGACGAGGTAGTGAGGTGGGTGCTACCTGAGGTAGTGAGGTAGGTGCTACCTGAGGTAGGTGAGGATGGTAGTCGCATAATAGTCGCTATTTAGTCGCAAGATTCTCTATATAAGGAAACTCACCCATTTGTTCTCCTCCTCATTCATTCACAACACTTACACATAACAAAAGAAAGAAAAAAGTCGAGTTTTGAAAGCTTTTCAATAATGGCTAATTTTCGAGAGTGGAGGTATAAGAGGATCGACGAAGAGACGGGAAACTTCTCGGAAGAATTTAGAGCGGGGGTGGAGCAGTTCATGGCATTTGCAAATAGTCAGGCTTTAGCACAGGATAATAGGGGTAAGTTTTATTGTCCTTGTAGTAAATGCAAAAACGATAAGCGTATTCCGGGGGCAAGAATTTGGAACCATTTATTTAGTTATGGGTTTATGGAAGATTATTATGTTTGGTATAAGCATGGGGAAGACATAAATTTGAATTTAGGAACGAGTAGTTATTATGTTGATCCTACGTATATAAATGGGAGAGAAGAAGTGGGTAATGTAGTACAAGATAGATATGTGGATATGGTGAATGATGCATTCCCTGAAGATAATTACATGAGTTATGATGGTAGTAGCAGTTATAATGTAGAAGAACCGGTTTTTAACCATTCAAACAAATTTTACGACTTGCTAGAAAGTGCTAAAAATCCACTATATGATGGTTGTCGTGAAGGTCACTCTCAATTATCTTTAGCTGCTAGAATGATGCAAAATAAGGTAGATTATAATATGAGTGAAAAATGTGTGGATTCGGTGTGTGATGTCTTAAGTGAGTATTTACCCGAAGGAAACCAAGCTACTGGTTCACATTATGAGACAGAAAAATTGATGCGCAATTTAGGGCTCCCATATCATACAATTGATGTTTGTATCAACAATTGTATGATATTCTGGAAAGATGACGAAAAAGAAGATAAATGTCTCTTTTGTGGTCATCAAAGATGGAAGCCTAATGAAAACCGACGTCGAACGAAGATACCATATAGTCGTATGTGGTATTTACCTGTTGAAGACAGATTGAAGCGAATGTATCAAAGCCACAAGACAGCAGCAGCAATGAGATGGCATGCGGAGCATCAAGCAAAAGATGGAGAATTGAGTCATCCT
>NW_006238907.1:74435-74667 GCF_000375325.1 Capsella rubella | reverse complement strand
GCAACATCCCCAGTTTGCTGAAGAACCCCGAAACGTGTATCTTGGATTATGCACTGATGGGTTCAATCCATTTGGCATGTCCCGTAATCATTCGTTATGGCCTGTGATCTTAACTCCATATAATCTACCCCCTGGTATGTGCATGGATACAGAGTACCTGTTTCTTACAATTCTGAATTCAGGGCCTAATCATCCACGAGGTAGTCTTGATATCTTTCTTCAACCACTTATT
>NW_006238907.1:73318-74240 GCF_000375325.1 Capsella rubella | reverse complement strand
AATGGAAGGAAGACGTGTTGGTTTGATTGTCATACAAGATTTCTTCCCTATGGTCATCCTCTAAGGAAGAATAAAAAAGATTTCCTGAAGGGAAAAGACGCTTCTAGAGAGTATCCACCAGAGTCTTTGACCGGTGAGCAAGTTTATTCTGAGCGGTTGAAAGGTGTCAATCCACCGAAAACCAAGGATGTCGGTGGAAATGGTCATGAAAGGAAGATGCCTGGGTATGGGAAACAACATCATTGGCACAAGGAAAGCATATTTTGGGAGCTTTCGTACTGGTGTGACCTCAATCTTCGACATAATATTGATGTGATGCATACAGAAAAGAATTTCTTGGACAACATCATGTTTACTCTTATGGGTGTAAAGGGTAAATCAAAAGATACCATCATGTCAAGATTGGATATAGAGAAATTCTGTTCTCGACCACACTTACATATTGACAGTAGGGGTAAAGCACCTTTTCCAGCCTTCACATTGACCGAACAAGCAAGAACAAGTTTACTGGAATGTGTGAAACATTCGGTAAAATTCCCAGATGGTTATGCTTCAGATTTGGCGAGTTGTGTTGATCTAGAAAATGGAAAGTTTTCAGGCATGAAAAGTCATGACTGCCATGTTTTTATGGAGCGATTACTTCCATTTATTTTTGCCGAACTCCTTGATCGGAACATCCACCTTGCGTTATCAGGTACTTTCATTTTATTAAACACTCTTAATTTTCCATATGTAAATTATTATTTAAAGCTAATAATGAATTTTTTGAATATATATTATATAGGGGTTGGAGCATTTTTTCGGGACTTATGTTCAAGGACTTTGCAAACCAGTCGCCTTCAAATTCTAAACAGCACTGTACAGTAATCCTGTGCAATTTGGAAAAAATCTTTCCGCCATCATTTTTTGATGTGATGGAGCA
>NW_006238907.1:73007-73218 GCF_000375325.1 Capsella rubella | reverse complement strand
GAACGGTTTTTCAAAAAGTTGAAAGGAAAAGCAAAGAACAAAAGATATGCGGCAGGGTCAATTGTGGAATCGTATATCAATGACGAGATTGCTTATTTCTCCGAACACTACTTTGCCGCGAACATAAGAACAAAATCCAGGTAAAGACTAAAATTAAGTAATGTTATTTATTTTCTTAACGATCGAAAACTTAATTTTCATCACCCAAATT
>NW_006238907.1:71888-72822 GCF_000375325.1 Capsella rubella | reverse complement strand
GGTATATACATATATAAATATATATCTTAATCTAATATAACCCACTATGATTTCTCATCATAAATATAATACTTTTATGATCTTCTTCTTTTAGTATGTTCGAGGATTTTATTTCAGCAAAATATCCAGGACTTTCCGGAAAAGACCTTTGCGCAAAAAGAGCTGACGAATATCATATATGGGTTAAAGATTATGTATGTCATACTGATTTACATATAGTGCTTTATATATATATATATGTATGTCATACTGATTTACATATAGTGCTTTATATATATATAATTTTTTTCAAAATTATTGATTTTTATATGCTCATCATATATCTATATATGCAGGTAACTTACTGGAACGCCACAAATCCTTTTCCTACCTGGGTTCAAGAGATAGTGCATGGACCTTTGAACAAGGCTAAAACATGGCCAATATATTTTACAAGAGGTTATTTGTTTCATACAGAGAATCATGGTGCTGGCCGAAAGACATGTAACTATGGGGTTTGTGTTAAAGGTGAAAATTATACCGATGCATCTGATGCAACAGATTTCTACGGGAAAATAACTGATATCATAGAACTTGAGTATGAAGGAATGGTCAATTTGAAGATCACACTTTTTAAGTGCAAGTGGTATGATCCTGTTCTCGGTAGAGGCACTCGGAGGAGCAATGGTGGCGTTGTAGACGTACTTTCGTCAAGAAAGTACAATAAATACGAACCTTTTATCCTAGGTTCGTATAAAAATTTACACATTAATAATATAAATAATATATATATATATGTATATGCCTAATAAATTCTCCTTGTTATGAAACAGCCTCTCAAGCGCATCAAGTTTGTTATATCCCGTACCCATACATAAAAAAACCGAAACAGTTGTGGCTCAATGTTCTTAAAGTTAATCCTAGGGGAAACATTGACGGAGAATACGAAAAAAAG
>NW_006238907.1:70547-71788 GCF_000375325.1 Capsella rubella | reverse complement strand
AATAAGCCCAATAAACCTTTCCTCATTTCGACAAAATCAAAGACTACACCGTCTTCTTCGATTCGCAACCCTAGCCACCCTTTCCTTGATTCGATTCTCTCTACTTCGATCTTCTTCTCCTCAATCCATCAATTTTTGTTCTCAAACCCTTCGATCTTCTTCTTCTACTTCTTTCAAACCCTAGGTATCTCTTCAATCAACCCTTCTCTTCTTCGATTCAGACCCTTCGATCTTCTTCGATCTTCTTCTTCACAGTATGCCTACACCAAAGAAAAAAGGAAGGAAACGACGAGTTCCCAACGTTTCCCAGAGACCTGGAGGATCTAAACCCCCCACCGGAGTCAAGCGAAACAGCCCTCTACTACCACAGTACAATTTCACACCGGCGAACCAAAGTATTCCTCAGCCTCAGACGCCGCAAGAGCCGATTCGGGAGGAGCCCCAAGCGTCACCGGCAGCAACGCCTCATTTCCGGAACTTCCCACCGCCACAGTCATTGTTTCAGAGCTCCGTGAATCAAGTCCGTGGAGACCAGCCAGCTCGTTCCTTACCGGAAGTGCAGACCGGTCGAGGTTTTGAACAGCAAGATCCCCTTTATGAACCTCCAGAGTCTCCAGCTCAACACTCTCACGCTCCAAGTCATCCGTCGTCTCATGGACACAACTTCGAACCTGATCCCGTGTTACCAGAACTCCTGGAGGACACCGTGAAGGCTCTAAATGCCCTGCTTTCAGTGCCAGGCAGAGAGAGGTTCACAACTGTTCTCAGTGAACCAGAGCTGCCTGGAACGAGTTGGTAAGACCTGTGACCTTCTATGCTTACTGATGAATTGTTAGTTAGATGTTTACTGATGAATTGGTCGTCTCTTAAAGGTTTTTTAAGTATTTAGGTAACTGATTGTCTTGATAATGTCTTAAGCGTATTATAATGGCTAAGTCTCTCTTGTTTAATCAATGTCAGTCTCTATTGAGTTTCTCAAGCGTAATCTTATTGTCATTTCTGACATGGTTAATGTCTCTAGTTAGGATATGGTAATGTCTCAAGTGTTTTGTCATGTTTTTTAATGTGTATCATGGGTAAAGTCAGTCGCATTCATAATGCATAATCTGATGCTTAGTGATGCTAGATGTTTGAGATTGTTCTTTCACAGAGTTTGTAACTGTCTTGTGTCTCATGTATATTCGGATTGTTAATATATTGAGTATGTTCAGTTTTGGTGTTGATTCATATATTTCTTTTGG
>NW_006238907.1:70140-70447 GCF_000375325.1 Capsella rubella | reverse complement strand
GAGAAGAACGTGCAAGCGAAGTTGGATGAGCTCCAGGAGGATACTTCAGCGGTTTCAGGCGGATCTTCACAACCTCGGGAACTCACGGCTGATGATTATACTGCCATATTTCTTCAGGTAAAGCACCTTTCTGAAACTTTACACATTTAGAGAGTCTTGGATGAATCTGTTTTGCCTTACTCTATAGTGTTTTCCTTTGTCCTTTCTTTCATAGTCCACTGAGAAGGACTCCCGAGGTAATTACTATGGAGTTGGCAGCCTCAAAGACAGTCTTGGAGTTCTTGGCAAGCGCAAGCGACCAGACCAG
>NW_006238907.1:69232-70040 GCF_000375325.1 Capsella rubella | reverse complement strand
CAACAGCTCCACAATCAACTCCACCATCAACTTCTTAGGTTACTAATCCATCACTTTTTGTTTAGTCGCTCATGAACTTGTCAGTGTTTGTTAAGATGACTTGTGTTTTATGACTTATGACTTATGCTATCTAAAAATATTGATCGAATGTTTGTGGTATGACTTTTGTGATTGTGAAATATATTGGTTATGTTTTTGTATCTTAGTGATTGTCAAAATGTGGGTTTTAAGTTCGGTTTGATTCATTTTGCAAAACAAAAACTAGGAAACATTTCAAATAGCAAAACCACCACAGTTTTTTTCGAAAAATATAGTCGCTACGTAGTCGGAAATTAATCATCTAATAGTCGCCAATTGGTAGCCAAATTATAAGTATGTAGTCGCCAAATAGTCGTTACAATAGTTACGACTGCGTTACGACTACGCCTAAACGTCATAGTAACAAAAATGTCATCGTAAACTAGTCGTAATTCAGTCGTAAATGTTTACGACTATGTTACGACTGGTTATAAATAGTCGTAGGTCAGTCGTAACTCAGTCGTAAAACTGAACGACTATCTTACGACCAAATTTACGATTACATATATCAGTCGTAAGATAGTCGTAAAATGGCGACTATCTTACGACTATATTTTTTAGCGACTAAGGATTTACGACTACGCATAGTAGTCGTAAAATAGTCGTAAACATGATTTAGCGACTAAGTAGCGACCAATAATGCAGTCGCTAAAGGCATGTTTTCTTGTAGTGGGCGGAAGCTGAGCTTCACACCGGTGGTTTCACCACTTTGCGAACTGATTAACAGTTG
>NW_006238907.1:67353-69132 GCF_000375325.1 Capsella rubella | reverse complement strand
CTACCTTGATTGGAAGGGACGTTTCTTTGGAAGTAAAGGTAAGTGTGATTCGTTGGATTAGAGGGTTAGTTGTGAGGCTTCTTTTTGCTAAGTCAGGGAGAAGAAGCTATTAGATCTCTGGTTGTGGCGGATCTACCTTTCCCAAAAGTAAAGTTCCGGGTTGGGTTTGATCGCAGTGACGGTTTGCGGTGGTGTTCGCTAGCTCCAGCCTAAGAGTTGATGTCATGTCTTAGTCCCAAACAAGTCGTCCTTGCTAGAGTCAGATTTAGTTGGTGGTTTATTTTTTATAAGTTAAAGCCTAAACCCAAAACCCTAAACCCTAAACCCTAAGCCCTAAACCCTAAACCCTAAACCCTAAACCCTAAAGAGCTTTGTCGTTCTAGAGCTATTGGTTGATATCTCTTTTTTTTAAAAAAAATTGTATGTCAATTTTTGTGTCAAACTTGTATTATTTCTGTCAAAAACAATTTGGCGGGAAAACTTTTGTTGAAATTTTTTGGCGGAAAATATTTTGGCGGGACATTTTTGTCAAAAACTTTTGGCGAGAAACTTTTTGTTAGAAAATTTTGAAAGGAAATTTTGTGTTCGGGAGTTTTTTTCAGGAGGAAAACCCCAAACCCTAAACCCTAAACCCTAAAGAGCTTTGCCATTTTCTCTTATATGGTGATGTAAGGCGTGGTTGGATCTGTCCTTCGATGTAGATGATTTCTCTCTTTCACAATAACCTTAGATGATGTTCCTGGGATCTGCTAGTTGAAAGCTATGGCGGATCTGGATAGGATTTCTCTTGGCTAATTGGCTTGTTAGATGTAGATCTGTCTTGCGGCGGAAGCTGAGCTTCACACCGGTGGGTTCACCACTTTGCGAACTGATTAACAGTTGATCTGTGACAAGATCCTTGATGGCTAGTCACGGGGATCTTTAACCGGATTTTGATGGTTGATAGTTTGCTTGAGCTAGCGTCCAACCCCCACTGCCTTGATTGGAAGGGAGGTTTCTTTGGAAGTAAAGGTAAGTGTGATTCGTTGGATTAGAGGGTTAGTTGTGAGGCTTCTTTTTCCTAGGTCAGGGATAAGAAGCTATTAGATATCTGGTTGTGGCGGATCTACCTTTCCCAAAAGGAAAGTTCCCGGTTGGGTTTGATCGCAGTGATGGTTTGCAGTGGGGTTCGCTAGCTCCAGCCTAAGAGTTGATGTCATGTCTTATTTCCAAACAAGTCGTCCTTGCTAGCGTCAGATTTAGTTGGTATTTTATTTGTTGGAAGCAAAACCCTAAACCCTAAACCCTAAACCCTAAACCCTAAACAGCTTTGTCGTTCTAGAGATAATGGTTGATTTCTTTTATTTTTCAATTGTGGAAAATTTTTGGCGGTTGTTAGAAAATTTTGGCGGGAACATTTTCTCCGGGAATTTTTGGAAAGAAAACCGTAAACCTTAAACCCTAAGTCCTAACCCCAAACCCTAAACCCCAAAGAGCTTTGCTGTTCTAGAGCTGATGGTTGATTACTACTTTTTTTTTAATTATATGTCAATTTTTGTATCAAAATTTGCCATACTATTTCTGTCAAACAAAATTTGGCAGGAAAATTTTTGTCGAAATTTTTTTGGCGGAAAATATTTTGGCGGGAAATGTTTGTCAAAAACTTTCGGACGAGAAATTTTTTGTCGGAAAATTTTGGCGGAAAACCCTCAAACCTAAACCCTAAACCCTAAACCCTAAACCCTAAATCCTAAACCCTAAACCCTAAAGAGCTTTGCTATTTGATGGTTGATGGCTTGA
>NW_006238907.1:67030-67253 GCF_000375325.1 Capsella rubella | reverse complement strand
TCGCCTGATCGAAGGAATAGTTGCGAGGTTTCTTTTGCTAGGTCGGGAAGAAGAAGCTATTGGATCTCTAGTTGAGGCGGATCTACCTTTTCCAAAAGGAGAGTTCCGGGTTAGTATGATCTCATTGACGGTTTGCGGTGGGGTGGGGTTCGCGAGCTCCAACCTAAGTATTGATGGCATGTCTTAGTCGCAAACGAGCCGTCCTTGCTAGCGTTGAATTTAG
>NW_006238907.1:66320-66930 GCF_000375325.1 Capsella rubella | reverse complement strand
CCCTAAACCCCAAACCCTAAAGAGCTTTGTCGTTCTAGAGCTATTGGTTGATTTCTCTTTTTTTTAAAAAAAAATTGTATATCAATTTTTGTGTCAAAATTTCTTGTATTATTTCTGTCAAAAACAATTTGGCGGAAAACGTTTGTTGAAATTTTTTGGCGGAAAATATTTTGGCGGGAAATTTTGTCAAAAACTTTTGGTGAGAAACTTATGGTCAAAAATTTTGAAGTAAATTTTGTGTACGGGAATTTTTTTTAGAAGGAAAACCCCATACCCTAAACCCTAAACCCTAAACCCTAAACCCTAAACCCCAAACCCCAAACCCTAAACCCTAAAGAGCTTTGCCATTTTCTCTTCTATTGTGATGTAAGGTGTGGTTGGATCTGTCCTTCGATGTAGACGATTTCTGTCTTTCACAATAACCTTAGATGATGTTCTTGGGATCTGCTAGTTGAAAACTATGGCGGATCTGGATAGGATTTCTCTTGGCTAATTGGCTTGTTAGATGTAGATCTGTCTTGCGGCGGAAGCTGAGCTTCACACCGGTGGGTTCACCACTTTGCGAACTGATTAACAGTTGATCTGTGACAAGATCCTTGAAGGCTAGTCA
>NW_006238907.1:65365-66030 GCF_000375325.1 Capsella rubella | reverse complement strand
TTACTCCCAAACAAGTCGTCCTTGCTAGCGTCAGATTTAGTTGGTGGTTTATTTTTTGGAAGCAAAACCCTAAACCCTAAACCCTAAACAATAAACCCTAAACCCTAAACCCTAAATCCCAAACCTTAAACCCTAAAGAGCTTTGCTATTTGATGGTTGATGGCTTGCTTAAGCTAGCGTCCATCCTCCACCACCGTGATTGATGTTCTCTTCGCCTGATCGAAGGAATAGTTGCGAGGTTTCTTTTTGCTAGGTCGGGAAGAAGAAGCTATTGGATCTCTAGTTGTGGCGGATCTACCTTTTCCAAAAGGAGAGTTCCGGGTTAGTATGATCTCAGTGACGGTTTGCGGTGGGGTGGGGTTCGCGAGCTCCAACCTAAGTATTGATGGCATGTCTTAGTCGCAAACGAGCCGTCCTTGCTAGCGTTGAATTTAGTAGGTGGTTTATTTATCAGAAGCAAAACCCTAAACCCTAAACCCTAAACCCTAAACCTTAAACCCTAAACCCTAAAGAGCTTTGTCGTTCTACTGCGATTTGTTGATTTCTCTTTTTTTTTAATTATATGTCAATTTTTGTGTCAAAATTTCTTGTACTATTTCTGTCAAAAAAAATTGGTGGGAAATTATTTCTTGGAATTTTTTTGGCGGGAAATTTTTGTCAAAAAC
>NW_006238907.1:63860-65224 GCF_000375325.1 Capsella rubella | reverse complement strand
TTAAAAAATAATTGTATGTCAGTTTTTGTCTCAAAATTTCTTGTATTATATCTGTCAAAAACAATTTGGCGGAAAACGTTTGTTGAAATTTTTTTGGCGGAAAATATTTTGGCGGGAAATTTTGTCAAAAACTTTTGGTGAGAAACTTTTTGTCAAAAATTTTGAAGGAAATTTTGTGTACGGGAATTTTTCTTAGAAGGAAAACCCCAAACCCTAAACCCTAAACCCTAAACCCCAAACCCCAAACCCTAAACCCTAAAGAGATTTGCCATTTTCTCTTCTATGGTGATGTAAGGTGTGGTTGGATCTGTCCTTGGATGTAGATGATTTCTCTCTTTCACAATAACCTTAGATGATGTTCCTGGGATCTGCTAGTTGAAAGCTATGGCGGATCTGGATATGATTTCTCTTGGCTAGTTAGCTTGTTAGATGTAGATCTGTCTTACGGCGGAAGCTGAGCTTCACACCGGTGGGTTCACCACTTTGCGAACTGATTAACAGTTGATCTGTGATAAGATCCTTGATGGCTAGTCACGGGGATCTTTAATTGGATTTTGATGGTTGATAGCTTGCTTGAGCTAGCTTCCAACCCCCACTGCCTTGATTGGAAGGGAGGTTTCTTTGGAAGTAAAGGTAAGTGTGATTTGTTGGATTAGAGGGTTAGTTGTGAGGCTTCTTTTTGCTAGGTGAGGGAGAAGAAGCTATTGGATCTCTGGTTGTGGCGGATCTACCTTTCCCAAAAGGAAAGTTCCGGGTTGGGTTTGATCGCAGTGACGGTTTGCGGTGGGGTTCGCTAGCTCCAGCCTAAGAGTTGATGTCATGTCTTAGTCCCAAACAAGTCGTCCTTGCTAGCGCCAGATTTAATTGGTGGTTTATTTTTTGGAAGGAAAACCCTAAACCCTAAACCCTAAACCCTAAACCCTAAACTCTAAATCCCAAACCCTAAACCCTAAAGAGCTTTGTCGTTCTAGAGATAATGGTTGATTTCTTTTATTTTTCAAATTATATATCGATTTTTGTGTCAAAATTTCCTGTACTATTTTTGTCAAAAAAAATTTGGCGGAAAATTTTTTGTCGAAATTTCTTTGGCGGAAAATATTTTGTGGAAAATTTTTGTCGGTTGTTAGAAAATTTTGGCCAGAAAATTTTTTCCGGGATTTTTTGGAAAGAAAACCGTAAACCCTAAGTCCTAAACCCCAAACCCTAAACCCTAAAGAGCTTTGCCGTTCTAGAGCTGATGGTTGATTTCTCCTATTTTTTTAATTATATGTCAATTTTTGTATCAAAATTTTCTATACTATTTATGTCAAAAAAGATTTGGCGGAAAATTTTTTGTCGGAATCTTTTAGGCGGAAAATATTTTG
>NW_006238907.1:62333-63661 GCF_000375325.1 Capsella rubella | reverse complement strand
ATCGAAGGAATAGTTGCGAGGGTTCTTTTTGCTAGGTCGGGAAGAAGAAGCTATTGGATCTCTAGTTGAGGCGGATCTATCTTTTCCAAAAGGAGAGTTCCGGGTTAGTATGATCTCATTGACGGTTTGCGGTGGGGTGGGGTTCGCGAGCTCCAACCTAAGTATTTATGGCATGTCTTAGTCGCAAACGAGCCGTCCTTGCTAGCGTTGAATTTAGCTTTGAACCCTAAACCCTAAACCCTAAACCCTAAACCTTAATCCCTAAACCCTAAAGAGCTTTGTCGTTCTACTGCGATTTGTTGATTTCTCTTATTGTTTTTAAATTATATGTATATTTTTGTGTCAAAATTTCTTGTACTATTTCTGCCCAAAAAAATTGGCGGGAAATTAGTTGTTGGACTTTTTTTGGCGGAAAATATTTTGACGGGAAATTTTTGTCAAAAACATTTGGGCGAGAACCTTTTTGTCGGAAAATTTTGAGGGAAAATTTTTTACTGGAATTTTCTTGGAAGGAAAACCGTAAACCCTAAACCCTAAACCCTAAACCATAAATCCCAAACCCTAAACCTTAAAGAGCTTTGTAGGTCTAGAGATAATGGTTGATTTATTTTATTTTTATATGTCGATTTTTGTGTCCGAATTTACTGTACTATTTTTGTCAAAAATAATTTGGCGGAAAATTTTTTGTCGAAATTTTTTTGGCGGAAAATATATTGTGTAAAATTTTTGGCGGTTGTTAGAAAATTTTGGCGGGAAATTTTTTTCCGGGAATTTTTGGAAAGAAAACCGTAAACTGTAAACCCTAAGTCCTAAACCCCAAACCTTAAACCCTAAAGAACTTTGCTGTTCTAGAGCTGATGGTTGATCTCTCCTATTTTTTAATTATATGTCAAATTTTGAATCAAAATTTCCCATACTATTTCTGTAAAAAAAAATTTGGCACGAAAATTTTTGTCGGAATTTTTTTGGTGGAAAATATTTTGGCAGGAAATTTTTGTCAAAACATTTCGGGCGAGAATTTTTTTGTCGGAAAATTTTGACGGAAAACCCTCAACCCTAAACACTAAACCCTAAACCCTAAACCCCAAACCCTAAAGAGCTTTGTCGTTCTAGAGCTATTGGTTGATTTCTCTTTTTTTAAAAAGAAATTGTATGTCAATTTTTGTGTTAAAATATCTTGTATTATTTATGTCAAAAACAATTTGGCGGGAAAACTTTTGTTGAAATTTGTTTGGCGGAAAATATTTTGGCGGGGAAATTTTTGTCAAAAACCTTTGGCGAGAAACTTTTTGTCGGAAAAATTTTGAAAGGAAATTTTGTGTACGGGA
>NW_006238907.1:61890-62233 GCF_000375325.1 Capsella rubella | reverse complement strand
GCTTCACACCGGTGGGTTCACCACTTTGCGAACTGATTAAAGTTGATCTGTGACAAGATCCTTGATGGCTAGTCACGGGGATCTTTAACCGGATTTTTATGGTTGATAGCTTGCTTGAGCTAGCATCCAACCACCATTGCCTTGATTGGAAGGGAGGTTTCTTTGGAAGTAAAGGTAAGTGTGATTCATTGGATTAGAGGGTTAGTTGCGTGGCTTCTTTTTCCTAGGTAAGGGATAAGAAGCTATTAGATATCTGGTTGTGGCGGATCTACCTTTCCCAAAAGGGAAGTTCCGGGTTGGGTTTGATCGCAGTGACGGTTTGCAGTGGGGTTTGCTAGCTCCA
>NW_006238907.1:61553-61790 GCF_000375325.1 Capsella rubella | reverse complement strand
ACTAGCGTCATATTTAGTTGGTGGTTTATTTTTTGGAAGCAAAACCCTAAACCCTAAACCCTTAACCCTAAACCCTAAACCCTAAACCCTAAATCCCAAACCCTAAAGCCTAAAGAGCTTTGTCGTTCTAGAGATAATGGTTGATTTCTTTTATTTTTCAATTGTGGAAAATTTTTGGCGGTTGCTAGAAAATTTAGGCGGGAAGATTTTTTCTGGGAATTTTTGGAAAGAAAACCG
>NW_006238907.1:60492-60861 GCF_000375325.1 Capsella rubella | reverse complement strand
AAAAATTGTATGTCAATTTTTGTGTCAAAATTTCTTGTATTATTTCTGTCAAAAACAATTTGGCGGAAAACTTTTGTTGAAAAATTTTTGTCGGAATCTTTTAGGCGGAAAATATTTTGGCGGAATTTTTGTCAAAAACTTTCGGACGAGAAATTTTTTGTCGGAAAATTTTGACGGAAAACCCTCAACCCTAAACACTAAACCCTAAACCCTAAACCCTAAACCCCAAACCCTAAAGAGCTTTGTCGTTCTAGAGCTATTGGTTGATTTCTCTTTTTTTTAAAAGAAAATGTATGTCAATTTTTGTGTTAAAATATCTTGTATTATTTATGTCAAAAACAATTTAGCGGGAAAACTTTTGTTGAAATT
>NW_006238907.1:59748-60392 GCF_000375325.1 Capsella rubella | reverse complement strand
GTCAAAAACCTTTGGCGAGAAACTTTTTGTCGGAAAAATTTTGAAAGGAAATTTTGTGTACGGGAATTTTTTTTAGAAGGAAAACCCCAAACCCTAGACCCTAAACCCTAAACCCTAAAACCTAAATCCCAAACCCTAAACCCTAAAGAGCTTTGCTATTTTCTCTTCTATGGTGATGTAAGGTGTGGTTGGATCTGTCCTTCAATGTAGACGATTTCTCTCTTTCACAACAACCTTAGATGATGTTCCTGGTATCTGCTAGTTGAAAGCTATGGCGGTTCTGGATAGGATTTCTCTTGGCTAATTAGCTTGTTAGATGTATATCTGTCTTGCGGCGGAAGCTGAGCTTCACACCGGTGGGTTCACCACTTTGCGAACTGATTAAAGTTGATCTGTGACAAGATCCTTGATGGCTAGTCACGGGGATCTTTAACCGGATTTTGATGGTTGATAGCTTGCTTGAGCTAGCATCCAACCACCATTGCCTTGATTGGAAGGGAGGTTTCTTTGGAAGTAAAGGTAAGTGTGATTCATTGGATTAGAGGGTTAGTTGCGTGGCTTCTTTTTCCTAGGGCAGGGATAAGAAGCTATTAGATATCTGGTTGTGGCGGATCTACCTTTCCCAAAAGGAAAGTTCCGGGTTG
>NW_006238907.1:59053-59648 GCF_000375325.1 Capsella rubella | reverse complement strand
GTCAATTTTTGTATCAAAATTTTCTACACTATTTCTGTTAAAAAAAATTTGGCGGAAAAATTTTTGTCGAAATCTTTTAGGCGGAAAATATTTTGGCGGAATTTTTGTCAAAAACTTTCGGACGAGAAATTTTTTGTCGGAAAATTTTGGCGGAAAACCGTCAACCCTAAACCCTAAACCCCAAACCCTAAACCCCAAACCCTAAACCCTAAAGAGCTTTGCTATTTTGATGGTTGATGGCTTGCTTGAGCTAGCGTCCATCCTCCACCACCGTGATTGATGGTCTCTTCGCCTGATCGAAGGAATAGTTGCGAGGTTTCTTTTGCTAGGTCGGGAAGAAGAAGCTATTGGATCTCTAGTTGAGGCGGATCTACCTTTTCCAAAAGGAGAGTCCCGGGTTAGTATGATCTCATTGACGGTTTGCGGTGGGGTGGGGTTCGCGAGCTCCAACCTAAGTATTGATGGCATGTCTTAGTCGCAAACGAGCCGTCCTTGCTAGCGTTGAATTTAGCGTTGAACCCTAAACCCTAAACCCTAAACCCTAAACCCTAAACCCCAAACCCTAAAGAGCTTTGTCGTTCTAGAGCTATTAGTT
>NW_006238907.1:57749-58950 GCF_000375325.1 Capsella rubella | reverse complement strand
TTTTTTGGCGGAAAATATTTTGGCGAGAAATTTTTGTCAAAAACTTTTGGCGAGAAACTTTTTGTCGAAAAATTTTTAAGGAAATTTTGTGTACGGGAATGTTTTTTAGAAGGAAAACTCCAAACCCTAAACCCTTAGATGATGTTCCTGGGATCTGCTAGTTGAAAGCTATGGCAGATCTGGATAGGATTTCTCTTGGCTAATTAGCTTGTTAGATGTAGATCTGTCTTGCGGCGGAAGCTAACCTTCACACCGGTGGGTTCACCACTTTGCGAACTGATTAACAGTTGATCTGTGACAAGATCCTTGATGGCTAGTCACGGGGATCTTTAACCGGATTTTGATAGCTTGCTTGAGCTAGCGTCCAACCCCCACTGCCTTGATTGGAAGGGAGGTTTCTTTGGAAGTAAAGGTAAGTGTCATTTGTTGGATTAGAGGGTTAGTTGTGAGGCTTCTTTTTGCTAGGTCAGGGAAAGGAAGCTATTAGATCTCTGGTTGTGGCGGATCTACCTTTCCCAAAAGGAAAGTTCCGGGTTGGGTTTGATCGCAGTGACGATTTGCGGTGGGGTTCGCTAGCTCCAGCCGAAGAATTGATGTCATGTCTTAGTCCCAAACAAGTCGTCCTTGCTAGCGCCAGATTTAATTATTGGTTTATTTTTTGGAAGGAAAACCCTAAACCCTAAACCCTAAAACCTAAACCCTAAACCCTAAACCCTAAATCCCAAATCCTAAACCCTAAAGAGCTTTGTCGTTCTAGAGATAATGGTTGATTTCTTTTATTTTTCAAATTATATTTCGATTTTTGTGTCCAAATTGCCTGTACTATTTTTGTCAAAAAAATTTGGCGGGAAATTTTTTGTCGAAATTTTTTTGGCGTAAAATATTTTGTGGAAAATATTTGGCGGTTGTTAGAAAATTTTGGCGGGAAAATTTTTTCCGGGAATTTTTGGAAAGAAAACCGTAAACCCTAAGTCCTAAACCCCAAACCCTAAACCCTAAAGAGCTTTGTCGTTCTAGAGCTGATGGTTGATCTCTCCTATTTTTTAATTATATGTCAAATTTTGAATCAAAATTTCCTATACTATTTCTGTAAAAAAAAATTTGGCACGAAAATTTTGTCGGAATTTTTTTGGTGGAAAATATTTTGGCAGGAAATTTTTGTCAAAACATTTCGGGCGAGAATTTTTTTGTCGGAAAATTT
>NW_006238907.1:57284-57649 GCF_000375325.1 Capsella rubella | reverse complement strand
CACTAAACCCTAAACCCTAAACCCCAAACCCTAAAGAGCTTTGTCGTTCTAGAGCTATTGGTTGATTTCTCTTTTTTTTAAAAGAAAATGTATGTCAATTTTTGTGTTAAAATATCTTGTATTATTTATGTCAAAAACAATTTAGCGGGAAAACTTTTGTTGAAATTTGTTTGGCGGAAAATATTTTGGCGGGAAATTTTTGTCAAAAACCTTTGGCGAGAAACTTTTTGTGAGAAAAATTTTGAAAGGAAATTTTGTTTACGGGAATTTTTTTTAGAAGGAAAACCCCAAACCCTAAACCCTAAACCCTAAACCCTAAAACCTAAATCCCAAACCCTAAACCCTAAAGAGCTTTGCTATTTTCT
>NW_006238907.1:56304-57184 GCF_000375325.1 Capsella rubella | reverse complement strand
CTTTCACAACAACCTTAGATGATGTTCCTGGTATCTGCTAGTTGAAAGCTATGGCGGTTCTGGATAGGATTTCTCTTGGCTAATTAGCTTGTTAGATGTAGATCTGTCTTGCGGCGGAAGCTGAGCTTCACACCGGTGGGTTCACCACTTTGCGAACTGATTAAAGTTGATCTGTGACAAGATCCTTGATGGCTAGTCACGGGGATCTTTAACCGGATTTTTATGGTTGATAGCTTGCTTGAGCTAGCATCCAACCACCACTGCCTTTATTGCAAGGGAGGTTTCTTTGGAAGTAAAGGTAAGTGTGATTCATTGGATTAGAGGGTTAGTTGCGTGGCTTCTTTTTCCTAGGGCAGGGATAAGAAGCTATTAGATATCTGGTTGTGGCGGATCTACCTTTCCCAAAAGGAAAGTTCCGGGTTGGTTTGATCGCAGTGACGGTTTGCAGTGGGGTTTGCTAGCTCCAGCCTAAGAGTTGATGTCATGTCTTAGTCCCAAACAAGTCGTCCTAACTAGCGTCTGATTTAGTTGGTGGTTTATTTTTCGGAAGCAAAACCCTAAACCCTAAACCCTAAACCCTAAACCCTAAATCCTAAACCCTAAACCCCAAACCCTAAACCCTAAAGAGCTTTGTCGTTCTAGAGATAATGGTTGATTTCTTTTATTTTTCAATTGTGGAAAATTTTTGGCGGTTGTTAGAAAATTTTGGCGAGAAAATTTTTTCCGGGAATTTTTGGAAAGAAAACCGTAAACCCTAAGTCTAAACCCCAAACCCTAAACCCTAAAGAGCTTTGCCTTCCTAGAGCTGATGGTTGATTTCTCCTATTTTTTTAATTATATGTCAATTTTTGTATCAAAATTTTCTATACTATTTCTGTCA
>NW_006238907.1:55785-56204 GCF_000375325.1 Capsella rubella | reverse complement strand
TAAGTGTGATTTGTTGGATTAGAGGGTTAGTTGTGAGGCTTCTTTTTGCTAGGTCAGGGAAAGAAGCTATTAGATCTCTGGTTGTGGCGGATCTACCTTTCCCAAAAGGAAAGTTCCGGGTTGGGTTTGATCGTGACGGTTTGCGGTGGGGTTCGCTAGCTCCAGCCTAAGAGTTGATGTCATGTCTTAGTCCCAAACAAGTCGTCCTTGCTAGCACCAGATTTAATTGGTGGTTTATTTTTTGGAAGGAAAACCCTAAACCCTAAACCCTAAAACCTAAACCCTAAACCCTAAACCCTAAATCCCAAATCCTAAACCCTAAAGAGCTTTGTCGTTCTAGAGATAATGGTTGATTTCTTTTATTTTTCAAATTATATTTCGATTTTTGTGTCCAAATTGCCTGTACTATTTTTGTCAAA
>NW_006238907.1:54829-55528 GCF_000375325.1 Capsella rubella | reverse complement strand
AAAAAACATTTGGCGGGAAAAGTTTTGTCGGAATTTTTTTGGTGGAAAATATTTTGGCGGGAAATTTTTGACAAAACATTTCGGGCGAGAAAGTTTTTGTCGGAAAATTTTGACGGAAAACCCTCAACCCTAAACACTAAACCCTAAACCCTAAACCCCAAACCCTAAAGAGCTTTGTCGTTCTAGAGCTATTGATTGATTTCTCTTTTTTTTAAAAGAAAATGTATGTCAATTTTTGTGTTAAAATATCTTGTATTATTTATGTCAAAAACAATTTAGCGGGAAAACTTTTGTTGAAATTTGTTTGGCGGAAAATATTTTGGCGGTAAATTTTTGTCAAAAACTTTTGGCGAGAAACTTTTTGTCGGAAAAATTTTGAAAGGAAATTTTGTGTACGGGAATTTTTTTTAGAAGGAAAACCCCAAACCCTAAACCCTAAACCCTAAACCCTAAAACCTAAATCCCAAACCCTAAACCCTAAAGAGCTTTGCCATTTTCTCTTCTATGGTGATGTAAGGCGTGGTTGGATCTGTCCTTCGATGTAGACGATTTCTCTCTTTCACAACAACCTTAGATGATGTTCCTGGTATCTGCTAGTTGAAAGCTATGGCGGTTCTGGATAGGATTTCTCTTGGCTAATTAGCTTGTTAGATGTAGATCTGTCTTGCGGCGGAAGCTGAGCTTCACACCGGTGGGTTC
>NW_006238907.1:54161-54631 GCF_000375325.1 Capsella rubella | reverse complement strand
TTTTTCCTAGGTCAGGGATAAGAAGCTATTAGATATCTGGTTGTGGCGGATCTACCTTTCCCAAAAGGAAAGTTCCGGCTTGGGTTTGATCGCAGTGACGGTTTGCAGTGGGGTTCGCTAGCTCCAGCCTAAGAGTTGATGTCATGTCTTAGTCCCAAACAAGTCGTCCTAACTAGCGTCAGATTTAGTTGGTGGTTTATTTTTCGGAAGCAAAACCCTAAACCCTAAACCCTAAACCCTAAATCCTAAACCCTAAACCCCAAACCCTAAACCCTAAAGAGCTTTATCGTTTTAGAGATAATGGTTGATTACTTTTATTTTTCAGTTGTGGAAAATTTTTGGCGGTTGTTAGAAAATTTTGGCGGGAAAATTTTTTCCGGGAATTTTTGGAAAGAAAACCGTAAACCCTAAGTCTAAACCCCAAACCCTAAACCCTAAAGAGCTTTGCCGTTCTAGAGCTGATGGTTGAT
>NW_006238907.1:53687-53984 GCF_000375325.1 Capsella rubella | reverse complement strand
AAACCACCTAACCTAACCCAATCCTAACCCAACCTAAACCCTAAAGAGCTTTGCTATTTTGATGGTTGATGGCTTGCTTGAGCTAGCGTCCATCCTCCACCACCGTGATTGATGGTCTCTTCGCCTGATCGAAGGAATAGTTGCGAGGTTTCTTTTTGCTAGGTCGGGAAGAAGAAGCTATTGGATCTCTAGTTGAGGCGGATCTACCTTTTCCAAAAGGAGAGTTCCGGGTTAGTATGATCTCATTGACGGTTTTCGGTGGGGTGGGGTTCGCGAGCTCCAACCTAAGTATTGATG
>NW_006238907.1:52833-53587 GCF_000375325.1 Capsella rubella | reverse complement strand
CCAAAAGGAAAGTTCCGGGTTGGGTTTGATCGCAGTGACGGTTTGCGGTGGGGTTCGCTAGCTCCAGCCTAAGAGTTGATGTCATGTCTTAGTCCCAAACAAGTCGTCCTTGCTAGCGCCAGATTTAATTGGTGGTTTATTTTTTGGAAGGAAAACCCTAAACCCTAAACCCTAAACCCTAAACCCTAAACCCTAAATCCCAAATCCTAAACCCTAAAGAGCTTTGTCGTTCTAGAGATAATGGTTGATTTCTTTTATTTTTCAAATTATATTTCGATTTTTGTGTCCAAATTGGCTGTACTATTTTTGTCAAAACAATTTGGCGGGAAATTTTTTGTCGAAAGTTTTTTGGCGTAAAATAATTTGTGGAAAAGTTTTGGCGGTTGTTAGAAAATTTTGGCGGGAAAATTTTTTCCGGGAATTTTTGGAAAGAAAACCGTAAACCCTAAGTCCTAAACCCCAAACCCTAAACCCTAAAGAGCTTTGTCGTTCTAGAGCTGATGGTTGATCTCTCCTATTTTTTTATTATATGTCAAATTTTGAATCAAAATTTCCTATACTATTTCTGTAAAAAAAAATTTGGCGGGAAAATTTTTGTCGGAATTTTTTTGGTGGAAAATATTTTGGCGGGAAATTTTTGTCAAAACATTTCGGGCGAGAAATTTTTTGTCGGAAAATTTTGACGGAAAACCCTCAACCCTAAACACTAAACCCTAAACCCTAAACCCCAAACCCTAAAGAGCTTTGTCGTTCA
>NW_006238907.1:50849-52733 GCF_000375325.1 Capsella rubella | reverse complement strand
AAATTGTATGTCAATTTTTGTGTTAAAATATCTTGTATTATTTATGTCAAAAACAATTTGGCGGGAAAACTTTTGTTGAAATTTGTTTGGCGGAAAAAATTTTGGCGGGAAATTTTTGTCAAAAACTTTTGGCGAGAAACTTTTTGTCGGAAAAATTTTGAAAGGAAATTTTGTGTTCGGGAATTTTTTTTAAAAGGAAAACCCCAAACCCTAAACCCTAAACCCTAAAACCTAAATCCCAAACCCTAAACCCTAAAGAGCTTTGCCATTTTCTCTTCTATGGTGATGTAAGGCGTGGTTGGATCTGTCCTTCGATGTAGACGATTTCTCTCTTTCACAACAACCTTAGATGATGTTCCTTGTATCTGCTAGTTGAAAGCTATGGCGGTTCTGGATAGGATTTCTTTTGGCTAATTAGCTTGTTAGATGTAGATCTGTCTTGCGGCGGAAGCTGAGCTTCACACCGGTGGGTTCACCACTTTGCAAACTGATTAACAGTTGATCTGCGACAAGATTCTTGATGGCTAGTCACGGGGATCTTTAACCGGATTTTGATGGTTGATAGCTTGCTTGAGCTAGCATCCAACCACCACTGCCTTGATTGGAAGGGAGGTTTCTTTGGAAGTAAAGGTAAGTGTATTCATTGGATTAGAGGGTTAGTTGCGTGGCTTCTTTTTCCTTGGTCAGGGATAAGAAGCTATTAGATATCTGGTTGTGGCGGATCTACCTTTCCCAAAAGGAAAGTTCCGGGTTGGGTTTGGTTGCAGTGACGGTTTGCGGTGGGGTTCGCTAGCTCCAGGCTAAGAGTTGATGTCATGTCTTAGTCCCAAACAAGTCGTCCTTGCTAGCGTCAGATTTAGTTGGTGGTTTATTTTTTGGAAGCAAAACCCTAAACCCTAAACCCTAAACCCTAAACCCTAAATCCTAAACCCTAAACCCTAAAGAGCTTTGTCGTTCTAGAGATAATGGTTGATTTCTTTTATTTTTCAATTGTGGAAAATTTTTGGCGGTTGTTAGAAAATTTTGGCGAGAAAATTTTTTCCGGGAATTTTTGGAAAGAAAACCGTAAACCCTAAGTCTAAACCCCAAACCCTAAACCCTAATGAGCTTTGCCTTCCTAGAGCTGATGGTTGATTTCTCCTATTTTTTTAATTATATGTCAATTTTTGTATCAAAATTTTCTATACTGTTTCTGTTAAAAAAAATTTGGCGGAAAAATTTTTGTCGGAATCTTTTAGGCGGAAAATATTTTGGCGGAATTTTTGTCAAAAACTTTCGGACGAGAAATTTTTTGTCGGAAAATTTTGGCGGAAAACCGTCAACCCTAAACCCTAAACCCCAAACCCTAAACCCTAAAGAGCTTTGCTATTTTGATGGTTGATGGCTTGCTTGAGCTAGCGTCCATCCTCCACCACCGTGATTGATGGTCTCTTCGCCTGATCGAAGGAATAGTTGCGAGGTTTCTTTTTGCTAGGTCGGGAAGAAGAAGCTATTGGATCTCTAGTTGAGGCGGATCTACCTTTTCCAAAAGGAGAGTTCCGGGTTAGTATGATCTCATTGACGGTTTGCGGTGGGGTGGGGTTCGCGAGCTCCAACCTAAGTATTGATGGCATGTCTTAGTCGCAAACGAGCCGTCCTTGCTAGCGTTGAATTTAGCGTTGAACCCTAAACCCTAAACCCTAAACCCTAAACCCTAAACCCCAAACCCTAAAGAGCTTTGTCGTTCTAGAGCTATTGGTTGATTTCTCTTTTTTTTAAAAAAAATTGTATGTCAATTTTTGTGTCAAAATTTCTTGTATTATTTCTGTCAAAAACAATTTGGCGGAAAACTTTTGTTGAAATTTTTTTGGCGGAAAATATTTTGGCGAGAAATTTTTGTCAAAA
>NW_006238907.1:50218-50554 GCF_000375325.1 Capsella rubella | reverse complement strand
ATTTTGATAGCTTGCTTGAGCTAGCGTCCAACCCCCACTGCCTTGATTGGAAGGGAGGTTTCTTTGGAAGTAAAGGTAAGTGTGATTCGTTGGATTAGAGGGTTAGTTGTGAGGCTTCTTTTTGCTAGGTCAGGGAGAAGAAGCTATTAGAGCTCTGGTTGTGGCGGATCTACCTTTCCCAAAAGGAAAGTTTCGGGTTGGGTTTGATCGCAGTGACGGTTTGCGGTGGGGTTCGCTAGCTCCAGCCTAAGAGTTGATGTCATGTCTTAGTCCCAAACAAGTCGTCCTTGCTAGCGTCATATTTAGTTGGTGGTTTATTTTTTGGAAGCAAAACCC
>NW_006238907.1:49400-50118 GCF_000375325.1 Capsella rubella | reverse complement strand
ATGGTTGATTTCTTTTATTTTTCGATTGTGGAAAATGTTTGGCGGTAGATAGAAAATTTTGGCGGGAAAATTTTTTTCGGGAATTTTTGGAAAGAAAACTGTAAACCGTAAACCCTAAGTCCTAACCCCAAACCCTAAACCCTAAAGAGCTTTGCCGTTTTAGAGTTAATGGTTGATTTCTCCTATTTTTTAATTATATGTCAATTTTTGTGTCAAAATTTCCTATACTATTTCTGTCAAAAAAAATTTGGCGGGAAATTTTTTGTCGGAATTTTTTTGGCGGAAAATATTTTTGCGGGAAATTTTTGTCTAAAACTTTCGGACGAGAAATTTTTTGTCGGAAAATTTTGGAGGAAAACCCTAAACCCTAAACCCTAAACCCCAAACCCAAAACCCCAAAGAGCTTTGCTATCTTGATGGTTGATGGCTTGCTTGAGCTAGCGTCCATCCTCCACCACCGTGATTGATGTTCTCTTCGCCTGATTGAAGGAATAGTTGCGAGGTTTCTTTTTGCTAGGTCGGGAAGAAGAAGCTATTGGATCTCTAGTTGTGGCGGATCTACCTTTTCCAAAAGGAGAGTTCCGGGTTAGTATGATCTCAGTGACGGTTTGCGGTGGGGTGGGGTTCGCGAGCTCCAACCTAAGTATTGATGGCATGTCTTAGTCGCAAACGAGCCGTCCTTGCTAGCGTTGAATTTAGTAGGTGGTTTATTTATTGG
>NW_006238907.1:48962-49300 GCF_000375325.1 Capsella rubella | reverse complement strand
CTTTGTCGTTCTAGTGCTATTTGTTGATTTCTCTTTTTTTAATTATATGTCAATTTTTGTGTCAAAATTTCTTGTACTATTTCTGTCAAAAAAAATTGGCGGGAAATTATTTGTTGGAATTTTTTTGGCGGAAAATATTTTGGCGGAAAATTTTTGTCAAAAATATTTGGGCGAAAAACTTTTTGTCGGAAAATTTTGAAGGGAATATTTTTTAGTAGAATTTTTTTGGAAGGAAAACCGTAAACCGTATACCGTAAACCCTAAACCCTAAACCCTAAACCCTAAACCCTAAACCCTAAACCCCAAACCCCTAAAAGAGCTTTTGTCGTTCTAGAGCT
>NW_006238907.1:48636-48862 GCF_000375325.1 Capsella rubella | reverse complement strand
AAACCCTAAAACCTAAACCCTAAACCCTAAACCCTAAATCCCAAATCCTAAACCCTAAAGAGCTTTGTCGTTCTAGAGATAATGGTTGATTTCTTTTATTTTTCAAATTATATTTCGATTTTTGTGTCCAAATTGCCTGTACTATTTTTGTCAAAAAATTTGGCGGGAAATTTTTTGTCGAAATTTTTTTGGCGTAAAATATTTTGTGGAAAATTTTTGGCGGTTG
>NW_006238907.1:48053-48536 GCF_000375325.1 Capsella rubella | reverse complement strand
AAACTAAAAACCCTAAGTCCTAAACCCCAAACCTTAAACCCTAAAGAACTTTGTTGTTCTAGAGCTGATGGTTGATCTCTCCTATTTTTTAATTATATGTCAAATTTTGAATCAAAATTTCCTATACTATTTCTGTAAAAAAAAATTTGGCACAAAAATTTTTGTCGGAATTTTTTTGGTGGAAAATATTTTGGCGGGAAATTTTTGTCAAAACATTTCGGGCGAGAAATTTTTTGTCGGAAAATTTTGACGGAAAACCCTCAACCCTAAACACTAAACCCTAAACCCTAAACCCTAAAGAGCTTTGCTATTTTGATGGTTGATGGCTATTGGTTGATTTCTCTTTTTTTTAAAAGAAATTGTATGTCAATTTTTGTGTTAAAATATCTTGTATTATTTATGTCAAAAACAATTTAGCGGGAAAACTTTTGTTGAAATTTGTTTGGCGGAAAATATTTTGGCGGGAAATTTTTGTCAAAAACC
>NW_006238907.1:47246-47953 GCF_000375325.1 Capsella rubella | reverse complement strand
TAAACCCTAAACCCTAAACCCTAAAACCTAAATCCCAAACCCTAAACCCTAAAGAGCTTTGCCATTTTCTCTTCTATGGTGATGTAAGGCGTGGTTGGATCTGTCCTTCGATGTAGACGATTTCTCTCTTTCACAACAACCTTAGATGATGTTCCTGGTATCTGCTACTTGAAAGCTATGGCGTTTCTGGATAGGATTTCTTTTGGCTAATTAGCTTGTTAGATGTAGATCTGTCTTGCGGCGGAAGCTGAGCTTCACACCGGTGGGTTCACCACTTTGCGAACTGATTAAAGTTGATCTGTGACAAGATCCTTGATGGCTAGTCACGGGGATCTTTAACTGGATTTTTATGGTTGATAGCTTGCTTGAGCTAGCATCCAACCACTACTGCCTTGATTGGAAGGGAGGTTTCTTTGGAAGTAAAGGTAAGTGTGATTCATTGGATTAGAGGGTTAGTTGCGTGGCTTCTTTTTCCTAGGTCAGGGATAAGAAGCTATTAGATATCTGGTTGTGGCGGATCTACCTTTCCCAAAAGGAAAGTTCCGGCTTGGGTTTGATCGCAGTGACGGTTTGCAGTGGGGTTCGCTAGCTCCAGCCTAAGAGTTGATGTCATGTCTTAGTCCCAAACAAGTCGTCCTAACTAGCGTCAGATTTAGTTGGTGGTTTATTTTTCGGAAGCAAAACCCTAAACCCTAAACCCTAAACCC
>NW_006238907.1:46493-47146 GCF_000375325.1 Capsella rubella | reverse complement strand
TTTTTGGCGGTTGTTAGAAAATTTTGGCGGGAAAATTTTTTCCGGGAATTTTTGGAAAGAAAACCGTAAACTGTAAACCCTAAGTCCTAAACCCCAAACCTTAAACCCTAAAGAACTTTGTTGTTCTAGAGCTGATGGTTGATTTCTCCTATTTTTAATTATATGTCAAATTTTTATCAAAATTTCCTATATTATTTCTGCAAAAAAAAATTTGGCAGGAAAATTTTTGTCGGAATTTTTTGGCAGAAATTTATTTTGGCGGGAAATTTTTGTCAAAAACTTTCGGGCGAGATATTTTTTGTCGGAAATTTTTGCGGAAAACCCTAAACCCTAAACCCCAAACCCTAAACCCTAAAGAGCTTTGCTATTTTGATGGTTGATGGCTTGCTTGACCTAGCGTCCATCCTCCACCACCGTGATTGATGGTCTCTTCGCCTGATCGAAGGAATAGTTGCGAGGTTTCTTTTTGCTAGGTCGGGAAGAAGAAGCTATTGGATCTCTAGTTGAGGCGGATCTACCTTTTCCAAAAGGAGAGTTCCGGGTTAGTATGATCTCATTGACGGTTTGCGGTGGGGTGGGGTTCGCGAGCTCCAACCTAAGTATTGATGGCATGTCTTAGTCGCAAACGAGCCGTCCTTGCTAGCGTTGAATTT
>NW_006238907.1:45952-46237 GCF_000375325.1 Capsella rubella | reverse complement strand
AAAATTTTTTAAGGAAATTTTGTGTACGGGAATGTTTTTTAGAAGGAAAACTCCAAACCCTAAACCCTTAGATGATGTTCCTGGGATCTGCTAGTTGAAAGCTATGGCAGATCTGGATAGGATTTCTCTTGGCTAATTAGCTTGTTAGATGTAGATCTGTCTTGCGGCGGAAGCTAACCTTCACACCGGTGGGTTCACCACTTTGCGAACTGATTAACAGTTGATCTGTGACAAGATCCTTGATGGCTAGTCACGGGGATCTTTAACCGGATTTTGATAGCTTGC
>NW_006238907.1:44885-45382 GCF_000375325.1 Capsella rubella | reverse complement strand
TAGAAATTTTTTTCCGGGAATTTTTGGAAAGAAAACCGTAAACTGTAAACCCTAAGTCCTAAACCCCAAACCTTAAACCCTAAAGAACTTTGCTGTTCTAGAGCTGATGGTTGATCTCTCCTATTTTTTAATTATATGTCAAATTTTGAATCAAAATTTCCCATACTATTTCTGTAAAAAAAAATTTGGCACGAAAATTTTTGTCGGAATTTTTTTGGTGGAAAATATTTTGGCGGGAAATTTTTGTCAAAACATTTCGGGCGAGAATTTTTTTGTCGGAAAATTTTGACGGAAAACCCTCAACCCTAAACACTAAACCCTAAACCCTAAACCCCAAAACCTAAAGAACTTTGTCGTTCTAGAGCTATTGGTTGATTTCTCTTTTTTTAAAAAGAAATTGTATGTCAATTTTTGTGTTAAAATATCTTGTATTATTTATGTCAAAAACAATTTGGCGGGAAAACTTTTGTTGAAATTTGTTTGGCGGAAAATATTTT
>NW_006238907.1:44534-44748 GCF_000375325.1 Capsella rubella | reverse complement strand
AAATCCCAAACCCTAAACCCTAAAGAGCTTTACCATTTTCTCTTCTATGGTGATGTAAGGCGTGGTTGGATCTGTCCTTCGATGTAGACGATTTCTCTCTTTCACAACAACCTTAGATGATGTTCCTGGTATCTGCTAGTTGAAAGCTATGGCGGTTCTGGATAGGATTTCTCTTGGCTAATTAGCTTGTTAGATGTAGATCTGTCTTGCGGCG
>NW_006238907.1:43719-44434 GCF_000375325.1 Capsella rubella | reverse complement strand
AACCCTCAAACCTAATTATGATCGCCTATAGTCGAACCCTAAATCCCAAACCCTAAACCCTAAAGAGCTTTGCTATTTGATGGTTGATGGCTTGCTTGAGCTAGCGTCCATCCTCCACCACCGTGATTGATGTTCTCTTCGCCTAATCGAAGGAATAGTTGCGAGGTTTCTTTTTGCTAGGTCGGGATAAAGAAGCTATTGGATCTCTAGTTGTGGCGGATCTACCTTTTCCAAAAGAAGAGTTCCGGGTTAGTATGATCTCAGTGACGGTTTGCGGTGGGGTGGGGTTCGCGAGCTCCAACCTAAGTATTCATGGCATGTCTTAGTCGCAAACGAGCCGTCGTTGCTAGCGTTGAATTTAGTAGGTGGTTTATTTATTGGAAGCAAAACCCTAAACCCTAAACCTTAAACCCTAAACCCTAAAGAGCTTTATCGTTCTAGTGCGATTTGTTGATTTCTCTTTGTTTTTATTTATATGTCAATTTTTGTGTCAAAATTTCTTGTACTATTTATGTCAAAAAAAATTGGTGGGAAATTATTTCTTGGAATTCATTTGGGCGAGAAACTTTTTGTCGGAAAATTTTGAAGGGAAAATTTTTTAGTGGAATTTTTTTGGAAGGAAAACCGTAAACCCTAAACCCTAAACCCCAAACCCTAAACTCTAAACCCTAAACCCTAAACCCTAAATCCTAAATCCCAAACCCTAAACCCTAAA
>NW_006238907.1:42459-43619 GCF_000375325.1 Capsella rubella | reverse complement strand
GCTTTGTCATTCTAGAGATAATGGTTGATTTCTTTTATTTTTCAAATTATATGTCGATTTTTTTGTCCAAATTTCCTGTACTATTTTTGTCCAAAAAACATTTGACGGAAATTTTTTTGGCGGAAAATATTTTGTGGAAAATTTTTGGCGGTTGTTAGAAAATTTTGGCGGGAAAATTTTTTCCGGGAATTTTTGGAAAGAAAACTGTAAATCGTAAACCCTAAGTCCTAACCCCAAACCCTAAACCCTAAAGAGCTTTGCCGTTCTAGAGCTGATGGTTGATTTCTCCTATTTTTTAATTATATGTCAAATTTTGTATCAAAATTTCCTATACTATTTATGTAAAAAAAAATTTGGCGGCAAAAGTTTTGTCGGAATTTTTTTGGCGGAATATATTTTGGCGGGAAATTTTTGTCAAAAACTTTCGGGCGAGAAATTTGTTGTCAGAAAATTTTGGCGGAAAACCCTCAACCCCAAACCCTAAACCCCTAAACCCTAAACCCTAAACCCTAAACCCCAAGCCCTAAAGATCTTTGTCGTTCTAGAGCTATTGGTTGATTTCTCTTTTTTTTTTTAAATTGTATGTCAATTTTTGTGTCAAAATATCTTGTATTATTTCTGTCAAAAACAATTTGGCGGGAAATTTTTTGTTGAAATTTTTTTGGCGGAAAATACTTTGGCGGGAAATTTTTGTTAAAAACTTTTGGCGAGAAACTTATTGTCGGAAAATTTTGAAAGGAAATTTTGTGTTCGGGAATTTTTTTTAGAAGGAAAACCCCAAACCCTAAACCCTAAAGAGCTTTGCCATTTTCTCTTCTATGGTGATGTTAGGTGTGGTTGGATCTGTCCTTCGATGTAGACGATTTCTCTCTTTCACAATAACTTTTGATGATGATCCTGGGATCTTCTAGTTGAAAGCTATGGCGGATTTGGATAGGATTTCTCTTGGCTAATTGGCTTGTTAGATGTAGATTTGTCTTGCGACGGAAGCTGAGCTTCACACCGGTGGGTTCACCACTTTGCGAACTGATTAACAGTTGATCTGTGACAAGATCCTTGATGGCTCGTCACGGGGATCTTTAACCGGATTTTTATGGTTGATAGCTTGCTTGAGCTAGCGTCCAACCACCACTACCTTGATTGGAAGGGAGGTTTCTTTG
>NW_006238907.1:40802-42359 GCF_000375325.1 Capsella rubella | reverse complement strand
GTTGTGAGGCTTCTTTTTGCTAAGTCAGGGAGAAGAAGCTATTAGATCTCTGGTTGTGGCGGATCTACCTTTTCCAAAAGAAAAGTTCCGGGTTGGGTTTGATTGCAGTGACGGTTTGCGGTGGTGTTCGCTAGCTCCAGCCTAAGAGTTGATGTCATGTCTTAGTACCAAACAAGTCGTCCTTGCTAGAGTCAGATTTAGTTGGTGGTTTATTTTTTATAAGTTAAACTCTAAACCCAAAACCCTAAACCCTAAACCCTAAGCCCTAAACCCTAAACTCTAAACCCTAAACCCTAAACCCTAAACCCTAAATCCCAAACCCTAAACCCTAAAGAGCTTTGTCATTCTAGAGATAGTGGTTGATTTCTTTTATTTTTCAAATTATATGTCGATTTTTGTGTCCAAATTTCCTGTACTATTTTTGTCAAAAAAAATTTGACGGAAATTTTTTGTCGAAATTATTTTGGCGGAAAATATTTTGTGGAAAATTTTTGGCGGTTGTTAGAAAATTTTGGCCGGAAAATTTTTTCCGGGAATTTTTGGAAAGAAAACCGTAAACCGTAAACCCTAAGTCCTAAACCCCAAACCCTAAACCCTAAAGAGCTTTGCCGTTCTAGAGCTGATGGATGATTTCTCCTATTCTGTAATTATATGTCAAATTTTGTATCAAAATTTCCTATACTATTACTGTAAAAAAAAATTTGGCGAGAAAATTTTTGTCGAAATTTATTTGGCGGAAAATATTTTGGCGGGAAATTTTTGTCAAAAACATTTGGGCGAGAAACTTTTTGTCGGAAAATTTTGAAGGGAAAATTTTTAAGTGGAATTTTTTTGGAAGGAAAACCGTAAACCCTAAACCCTAAACCCCAAACCCTAAACCTAAACCCTAAATTCTAAACCCTAAACCCTAAAGAGCTTTGTCGTTCTAGAGATAATGGTTGATTTCTTTTATTTTTCAAATTATATGTCTATTTTTGTATCCAAATTTCCTGTACTATTTTAGTCCAAAAAAGTTTGGCGGAAAATATTTTGGCGGGAAATTTTTGTCAAAAACTTTTGGCGAGAAACTTTTTGTCGAAAAATTTTGAAAGGAAATTTTGTGTACGGGAATTTTTTTTAGAAGGAAAACCCCAAACCCTAAACCCTAAACCCTAAACCCCAAACCCCAAACCCTAAACCCTAAAGAGCTTTGCCATTTTCTCTTCTATGGTAATGTAAGGTGTGGTTGGATCTGTCCTTCGATGTAGACGATTTCTCTCTTTCACTATAACCTTAGATGATGTTCCTGGGATCTGCTAGTTGAAAGCTATTGCGGATCTGGATAGGATTTCTCTTGGCTAATTAGCTTGTTAGAGGTAGATCTTTCTTGCGGCGGAAGCTGAGCTTCCCACCGGTGGGTTCACCACTTTGCGAACTGATTAACAGTTGATCTGTGACAAGATCCTTGATGGCTAGTCACGGGGATCTTTAACCGGATTTTGATGGTTGATAGCTTGCTTGAGCTAGCGTCCAACCACCAGTACCTTGATTGAAAGGGAGGTTTCTTTGGAAGCAAAG
>NW_006238907.1:37816-40702 GCF_000375325.1 Capsella rubella | reverse complement strand
ATTTTTATTTGGAAAATTTTGGCGGAAAACCCTCAACCCCAAACCCTAAACCCTAAACCCTAAACCCTAAATAGCTTTGCCATTTTCTCTTCTATGGTGATGTAAGGCGTGGTTGGATCTGTCCTTTGATGTAGACGATTTCTCTCTTTCACAACAACCTTAGATGATGTTCCTGGGATCTACTAGTTGAAAGCTATGGCGGATCTGGATAGGATTTCTCTTGGCTAATTAGCTTGTTAGATGTAGATCTGTCTTGCGGCGGAATCTGAGCTTCACACCGGTGGGTTCACCACTTTGCGAACTGATTAACAGTTGATCTGTGACAATATCCTTGATGGCTAGTCACGGGGATCTTTAACCGGATTTTAATGGTTGATAGCTTACCTGAGCTAGCATCCAACCACCACTGCCTTGATTGGAAGGGAGGTTTCTTTGGAAGTAAAGGTAAGGGTGATTCATTGGATTAGAGGGTTAGTTGCGAGGCTTCTTTTTCCTAGGTCAGGGAGAAGAAGCTATTAGATCTCTGGTTGTGGCGGATCTACCTTTCCCAAAAGGAAAGTTCCGAGTTGGGTGTGATCGCAGTGACGGTTTGCGGTGTGGTTCGCTAGCTCCAACCTAAGAGTTGATGTCATGTCTTAGTCCCAAACAAGTCATCCTTGCTAGCGTCAGATTTAGTTGGTGCTTTATTTTTTGGAAGCTAAACCCTAAACCCTAAATCCTAAACCCCAAACCCTAAACCCTAAAGAGCTTTGTCGTTCTAGAGATAATGGTTGATTTCTTTTATTTTTCAAATTATATATTGATTTTTGTGTCCAAATTTCTTGTACTATTTTTGTCAAAAAAAATTTGGCGGGAAAATTTTTGTCGGAATTATTTTGGCGTAAAATATTTTGGCGCGAAATTTTTGTCAAAAACTTTCTTGCGAGAAATTTTTTGTCAGAAAATTTTGGCGGAAAACTCTCAACCCCAAACCCTAAACCCTAAACCTTAAACCCTAAACCTTAAACCCCAAACCCTAAAGATCTTTGTCGTTCTAGAGCTATTGGTTGATTTCTCTTTTTTTTTAACTTGTATGTCAATTTTTGTGTCAAAATATCTTGTATTATTTCTGTCAAAAAGAATGTGGCGGGAAATTTTTGTTGAAATTTTTTTGGGGAAAATATTTTGGCGGGAAATTTTTGTCAAAAACTTTTGGCGAGAAACTTTTTGTCGGAAAATTTTGAAAGGAAATTTTGTGTTCGGGAAATTTTTTTAGAAGGAAAACCCAAACCCTAAACCTTAAACCCTAAACCCTAAACCCTTAACCCTAAATCCTAAACCCTAAACCCTAAAGAGCTTTGCCATTTTCTCTTCTATGGTGATGTAAAGCGTGGTTGGATCTGTCCTTCGATGTAGACGATTTCTCTCTTTCACAACAACCTTAGATGATGTTCCTGGGATCTGCTAGTTGAAAGCTACTGCGGATATGGATAGGATTTCTCTTGGCTAATTAGCTTGTTAGATGTAGATCAGTCTTGCGGCGGAAGCTGAGCTTCACACCGGTGGGTTCACCACTTTGCGAACTGATTAACTGTTGATCTGTGACAAGATCCTTGATGGCTAGTCACGGGGATCTTTAACCGGATTTTGATGGTTGATAGCTTGCTTGAGCTAGCGTCCAACCACCACAGCCTTGATTGGAAGGGAGGTTTCTTTGGAAGTAAAGGTAAGTGTGATTCGTTGGATTATAAGGTTAGTTGCGAGGCTTCTTTTTCCTAGGTCAGGGAGAAGAAGCAATTAGATCTCTGGTTGTGGCGGATCTACCTTTCCCAAAAGGAGAGTTCCGGGTTAGTATGATCTCAATGACGGTTTGCGGTGGGGTTCGCTAGCTCCAGCCTAATAGTTGATGTCATGTCTTAGTCCCAAACAAGTCGTCCTTGCTAGCGTCAGATTTAGTTGGTGGTTTATTTTTTGGAAGCTAAACCCTAAACCCTAAACCCTATACCTTAAACCCTAAACCCTAAATCCCCAACCCTAAACCCTAAAGAGCTTTGTCATTCTAGAGATAATGGTTGATTTATTTTATTTTTCAAATTATATGTCGATTTTTGTGTCCAAATTTCCTGTACTTTTTTTGTCAAAAAATATTTGGCGGAAAACTTTTGTCGAAATTTTTTGGACTAAAATCTCTTGTACCCTTTGACTACTTCTTCTATTCTCTTAAGGGTTTGACCAAAAGGAAAAAAAAAATTAATTAAAAAAATCGAAAATTGGTTAAAATACAAACTTATCCTCACTTAAAATAAAACAATTACAGATCCAACCACCCTATATCCGAAAATCCATATCACTATCGGATATCCATCGGATCCTTTACCTCTTTGTCTTCCTCTTCATCGTTTCAAATATCAAAAGTCCCCCAAAATCTAAATGTTTTGAAAAATCTGAAAATCACAAGCAGTTCGAGTATAACTAAGGACAACCCGAGATAGGGTAAGTCAAAACCTTCAATTATTTGGGTATTTTATATTAGATCCACTTGAATGTTATCGATTTAGGTGTTCTCGATTTAGGTTTTGTCGATTTAGGTGTTGATTTTGTTTATTACTCGAGTATGTTGTAATTTGCGGTTGTTGGTTTTGTGTCGAGGAGAAGAGAAGAATGGTGCGTACAAAGAACGCAAGCTTTAACAAAGAAACAGATCCAGTAGGTGAAGTCGAAAAGCCAACAGATGCAATCGTAGAAGAAGATGAGACTCGTCGAGATGATTCAGAAAAAACATAGTCAAATCCGGAATCACATTCTGGGGATTCAACGGTATGTATAACTTGGATATAATGGTACAACTTGTGTGAACTCGTTTTTTTTTACTAAGAAATTGAAAAGGTACAACTTAGGAGAACTTGG
>NW_006238907.1:35840-37716 GCF_000375325.1 Capsella rubella | reverse complement strand
ATTTCTTCTTCATGCGTCCATGTTCTCCTGTTGATTTCCGGCATATCTTGTTCACCACTGCAGAATAAGTTACCTCCTCTGTCTCCATTCTAAGAGATTGATGAACTTTATCTCTTGAATTCCATCTTGGTTCATTTTCTCTTGTTGCATAATATCCCCCATAATCATATATTATGATTTTTCGATGGTTTTTATTCATTGTGGCCTGAAATAGAATAGGATAACTAACATTAGAATCTATGTTGTGTTCATAGTTATACCAAAGAGTACCATTTGTACTACAAGTTTTACCATTATAGTTATACCAAGTTGTGCCCGAGTAGTTATACCAAGTTCTACCAGATGTACTACAGCGTATACTACTGATTTTCAAATACATTCCTACGATTCAATTCGATTGAACTGTTACAATGCACATATTATGAAAAATAGTCGACCCATTTCGACTCATATCCCTAATTGACAATGAGGATAAGAAAAATCGGATCAAATCCAAATCTACAATGAGAATAGTTCAATAGGGATGAACAAATACAATCCACAACAACTCCACTTCATGCCAACGAGTTATGAATTTAACAATGGATACGAATAAGTGTATTACCTCAGTTGTTGGGTTGCTTCTCGTGTTGATGAGAGAGACGATGGAGTTAAACGGAAGAGGAGCTCGATCGTGGTTGAAGATGAAGAAGAGAGAAGATGGTGGTGGACTGGGGTCCGCGTCCATTTTCTTTTTCCTTTTTTATTTAATTAAATCAATCAATAAGGAGGGGCAAAATTTGTCCTTTATTTAGTCAATATAAGTCAAGGGGTACTTAGAACATACAAGGGTAGGCTAGTATATAAATTATGGTCAAAGGGCACAGCAGATTATAGTCCAAATTTTTTTGGCGGAAATATTTTGTGGAAAATTTTTGGCGGTTGTTAGAAAATTTTGGCGGGAAAATTTTTTCCGGGATTTTTTGGAAATAAAACTGTAAACCGTAAACCCTAAGTCATAAACCCCAAACCCTAAACCCTAAAGAGCTTTGCCGTTCTAGAGCTGATGGTTGATTTCTCCTATTTTTTAATTATATGTCAAATTTTGTATCAAAATTTCCTATAATATTTCGGTAAAAACAAATTTGGCGGGAAAATTTTTTTCGGAATTTTTTTGGCGGAAAATATTTTGGCGGGAAATTTTTGTCAAAAACTTTCGGGCGAGAAATTTTTTGTCGGAAAATTTTGGCGGAAAACCCTCAACCCTAAATCCTAAACCGTAAAACCCAAACCCTAAACCCTAAAGAGCTTTGCTATTTTGATGGTTGATGGCTTGCTTGAGCTACCGTCCATCGTCCACCAGCGTGATTGATGTTCTCTTCGCCTGATTTAAGGAATAGTTGCAAGGTTTCTTTTTGCTAGGTCGGGAAGAAGAAGCTATTGGATCTCTAGTTGTGGCGGATCTACCTTTTCCAAAAGGAGAGTTCCGGGTTAGTATGATCTCAGTGACGGTTTGCGGTGGGGTGGGGTTCGCGAGCTCCATCCTAAGTATTGATGGCATGTCTTAGTCGCAAACGAGCCGTCCTTGCTAACGTTGAATATAGTAGGTGGTTTATTTATTGGAAGTAAAACCCTAAACCCTAAACCCTAAGCCGTAAACCTTAAACCCTAAACCCTAAAGAGCTTTGTAGTTCTAGTGCGATTTGTTGATTTCTCTTTTTTATAATTATATGTCAATTTTTGTGTCAAAATTTCTTGTACTATTTCTGCCAAAAAAAATTGGCGGGAAATTATTTGTTGGAATTTTTTTGGCGGAAAATATTTTGGCGGGAAATTTTTGTCAAAAACATTTGGGCGAGAAACTTTTTGTTGGAAAATTTTGAAAGGAAATTTTGTG
>NW_006238907.1:34914-35729 GCF_000375325.1 Capsella rubella | reverse complement strand
ATGGTTATGTAAGGCGTGGTTGGATCTGTCTTTCGATGTAGACGATTTCTCTCTTTCACAACAACCTTAGATGATGTTCATGGGATCTACTAGTTGAAAGCTATGGCGGATCTGGATAGGATTTCTCTTGGCTAATTAGCTTGTTAGATGTAGATCTGTCTTGCGGCGGAAGCTGAGCTTCACACCGGTGGGTTCACCATTTTGCGAACTGATTAACTGTTGATCTGTGACAAGATCCTTGATGGCTAGTCACGGGGATATTTAACCGGATTTTGATGGTTGATAGCTTGCTTGAGCTAGCGTCCAACCACCACAGCCTTGATTGGAAGGGAGGTTTCTTTGGAAGTAAAGGTAAGAGTGATTCATTGGATTAGAAGGTTAGTTGCGAGTCTTCTTTTTCCTAGGTCAGGGAGAAGAAGCTATAAGATCTCTGGTTGTGGCGGATCTACCTTTTCCAAAAAGTAAGTTCCGGGTTGGGTTATCGCAGTGACGGTTTGCGGTGGGGTTCGCTAGCTCTTGCCTAAGAGTTGATGTCATGTCTTAGTCCCAAACAAGTCGTCCTTGCTAGCGTCAGATTTAGTTGGTGGTTTATTTTTTGGAAGCAAAACCCTAAACCCTAAACCCTAAACCCGAAACCCTAAACCCTAAACCCTAAATCCCAAATCCTAAACCCTAAAGAGCTTTGTCGTTCTAGAGATAATGGTTGATTTCTTTTATTTTTCACATGTGGAAAATTTTTGGCGGGAAAGTTTTTTCCGGGAATTTTTGGAAAGAAAACCGTAAACCGTAAACCCTAAGTCCTAAACCCCAAACCC
>NW_006238907.1:31964-32923 GCF_000375325.1 Capsella rubella | reverse complement strand
TTGGTCCGAAATGGGCTAAGAACCCACAAACATTGCTTTGAAACATTAAATGTCTTGTCTAGTGTTTTTAGGGTTAGAACATGTGAGAATAAAATAAAGTTGATTGATAACAAGTGCTAGAGATACATGAAGGGTGTTTAAAAGTGTGGAGAAAGCTTGTTGACATGTGGTCCCAAATGGGCTAAGAACTCAGAAACATTGCGTTGAACCACTAAATGGCTTGTCTAGTGTTCTTTGGGATTATAATATGTTAGAATACAATACAGATGATTGATTACAAGTGCTAGAGATGCATGAAGAGTGTTTAGAAGTGTGGAAAAACACTTGTTGAAATTTGGTACCAAATGGGCTAAGAACTCGAAAACATTGCTTTGTAGCACTAAATGGCCTATATACTGTTGTTTGAAAATATAATATGTTATAATACAAAGAATTTGATTGATTACAAGTGCTAGATATAAATGAAGAGTATTTAGAAGTGTGTAGAAAAACTTGCTGAAATTTGGTCAGAAATGGGCTAAGAACTAACAAATATTGCTTTGAAGCATTAAATGGCTTGTCTAGTGTTTTTTGGGGTTCGAATATGTTAGAATACAATAATTTTGATTGATGACAAATGCTAGAGATACATGAAGAGTGTTTAGAAGTGTGGAGAAAGACTTGTTGAAATTTGGTTCCAAATGGGCAAAGAAGTCGGAAACATTGCGTTGAACATATTATTGGCTTGTTATGTTGTTTGGAATTAGAATATGTTAGAATACAATGAGTTTGATTGACTACAAGTGCTAAAAAAATGCATGAAGAGGGTTTAGAAGTGTGTAGAAAAACTTGCTGAAATTTGGTCCGAAATGGGCTAAGAACCCACAAACATTGCTTTAAAACATTAAATGTCTTTTCTAGTGTTTTTAGGGTTAGAACATGTGAGAATACAATAAAATTGATTGATAACTAGTGCTAGA
>NW_006238907.1:31630-31864 GCF_000375325.1 Capsella rubella | reverse complement strand
TAGAAGTGTGGAGAAACACTTGTTGAAATTTGGTACCAAATGGGCTAAGAACTCGGAAACATTGCTTTGGAGCACTAAATGGCCTGTATACTGTTGTTTGAGTTAGAATATGTTATAATACAATGAATTTGATTGATTACAAGTGTTAGAGATAAATGAAAAGTATTTAGAAGGGTGTAGAAAAACTTGCTGAAATTTGGTCCAAAATGGGCTAAGAACCAACAAATATTGCTT
>NW_006238907.1:31141-31528 GCF_000375325.1 Capsella rubella | reverse complement strand
TAGAAGTGTGGAGAAAGAATTGTTGAAATTTGGTCCCAAACGGGCTAAGAAGTCGGAAACATTGCGTTGAACATATTAATGGCTTGTTATGTTGTTTGGAGTTATAATATGTTAGAATACAATGAATTTGATTGATTATAAGTGCTAGAGATGCATGAAGAGTGTTTAGAAGTGTGTAGAAAAACTTGCTGAAATTTGGTCCAAAATGGGCTAAGAACCCACAAACATTGCTTTGAAGCATTAAATGTCTTGTGTAGTGTTTTTTGGGGTTAGAATATGTGAGAATACAATAAATTTGATTGATTACAAGTGCTAGAGATGCATGAAGAGTGTTTAGAAGTGTGTAGAAACACTTGTTGAAATTTGGTACCAAATGGGCTAGGAACT
>NW_006238907.1:29950-31041 GCF_000375325.1 Capsella rubella | reverse complement strand
GAAAACATTGCGTTGGAGCACAAAATGGCCTGTCTACTGTTGTTTGAGGTTAGAATATGTTATAATACAATGAATTTGATTGATTACAAGTGCTAGAGATAAATGATGAGTATTTAGAAAGGTGTAGAAAAACTTGCTGAAATTTGGTCCGAAATGGGGTAAGAACCAACAAATATTGCTTTAAAGAATTAAATGGCTTGTGCAGTGTTTTTTGGGGTTCAAATATGTTAGAATACAATAATTTTGATTGATCACAAGTGCTAGAGATACATGAAGAGTATTTAGAAGTGTGGAGAAACATTTGTTGAAATTTGGTCCCAAATGGGCTAACAACTCGGAGACATTGTGTTGAACCACTAAATGGACTGTCTAGTGTTGTTTGAGGTTAGTATATGTTAGAATACAATGAGTTTGATTGACTAAAAGTGCTAGAGATGCATGAAGAGGGTTTAGAAGTGTGTAGAAAAACATGCTGAAATTTGGTCTGAAATGGGCTAAGAACCCACAAACATTGCTTTGAAACATTAAATGTGTTGTCTAGTGTTTTTAGGGTTAGAACATGTGAGAATACAATAAAGTTGATTGATAACAAGCGCTAGAGATACATGAAGAGTGTTTAGAAGTGTGGAGAAAGCTTGTTGACATGTGGTCCCAAATAGGCTAAGAACTCAGAAACATTGCGTTGAACTACTAAATGGCTTGTCTAGTGTTTTTTGGGCTTATAATATGTTAGCATACAATACATATGATTTATTATAAGCGCTAGAGATGCATGAAGAGTGTTTAGAAGTGTGGAGAACCACTTGTTGAAATTTGGTACCAAAGGGCTAAGAACTCGGAAACATTGCTTTGGAGAACTAAATGGCCTGTATACTGTTGTTTGAGGTTAGAATATGTTATAATACAATGAATTTGATTGATTACAAGTGCTAGAGATAAATGAAGAGTATTTAGAAGTGTGTAGAAAAACATGCTGAAATTTGGTCCGAAATGGGGTAAGAACCAACAAATATTGCTTTGAAGCATTAAATGGCTTGTCTAGTGTTTTTTGGGGTTTGAATATGTTAGAATACAATAATTTTGATTGATCA
>NW_006238907.1:28514-28805 GCF_000375325.1 Capsella rubella | reverse complement strand
TTAAATGTCTTGTCTAGTGTTTTTAGGGTCAGAACATGTGAGAATACAATAAAATTTATTGATAACAAGTGTTAAAGATACATGAAGAGTGTTTAGAAGTGTGGAGAAAGCTTGTTGACATATGGTCCCAAATGGGCTAAGAACTCAGAAACATTGCGTTGAACCACTAAATTGGTTGTCTAGTGTTCTTTGGGCTTATAATATGTTAGAATACAATACATATGATTGATTACAAGTGCTAGAGATGCATTAAGAGTGTTTAGAAGTGTGGAGAAACACTTGTTGAAATTT
>NW_006238907.1:27038-28414 GCF_000375325.1 Capsella rubella | reverse complement strand
TTTTTGGCGGAAAATATTTTGGCGGGAAATTTTTGTCAAAAACATTTGGGCGAGAAACTTTTTGTCGGAAAATTTTGAAAGGAAATTTTGTGTTTGGGAATTTTTTTTAGAAGGAAAACCCCAAACCCTAAACCCTAAACCCTAAACCCTAAACCGCAAATCCCAAACCCTAAACCCTAAAGAGCTTTGCCATTTTCTCTTCAATGGTGATATAAGGCGTGGTTGGATCTTTCTTTCGATGTAGACGATTTCTCTCTTTCACAACAACCTTAGATGATGTTCTCGGGATCTACTAGTTGAAAGTTATGGCGGATCTGGATAGGATTTCTCTTGGCTAATTAGCTTGTTAGATGTAGATCTGTCTTGCGGCGGAAGCTGAGCTTCACACCGGTGGGTTCACCATTTTGCGAACTGATTAACTGTTGATCTGTGACAAGATCCTTGATGGCTAGTCACGGGGATCTTTAACCGGACTTTGATGTTTGATAGCTTGCTTAAGCTAGTGTCCAACCACCACAGCCTTGATTAGAAGGGAGGTTTCTTTGGAAGTAAAGGTAAGAGTGATTCATTGGATTAGAAGGTTAGTTGCGAGCCTTCTTTTTCCTAGGTCAGGGAGAAGAAGCTATAAGATCTCTGGTTGTGGCGGATCTACCTTTCCCAAAAAGAAAGTGCCGGGTTGGGTTTGATCGCAGTGACGGTTTGCGGTGGGGTTCGCTAGCTCCAGCCTAAGAGTTGATGTCATGTCTTAGTCCCAAACAAGTCGTCCTTGCTAGCGTCAGATTTAGTTGGTGGTTTATTTTTTGGAAGCAAAACCCTAAACCCTAAACCCTAAACCCTAAACCCTAAACCCTAAATCCCAAACCCTAAACCCTAAAGAGCTTTGTCGTTCTAGAGATAATGGTTGATTTCTTTCATTTTTCACTTGTGGAAAATTTTTGGCGGTTGTTAGAAAATTTTTGGCGGTTGTTAGCTTTGCTATTTTAATGGTTGATGGCTTGCTTGAGCTAGCGTCCATCCTCCACCACCGTGATTGATGTTCTCTTCGCCTGATTGAAGGAATAGTTGCGAGGTTTCTTTTTGCTAGGTCGGGAAGAAGAAGCTATTGGATCTCTAGTTGTGGCGGATCTACCTTTTCCAAAAGGAGAGTTCCGGGTTAGTATGATCTCAGTGACGGTTTGCGGTGGGGTGGGGTTCGCGAGCTCCAACCTAAGTATTGATGGCATGTCTTAGTCGCGAACGAGCCGTCCTTGCTAGCGTTGAATTTAGTAGGTGGTTTATTTATTGGAAGCAAAACCCTAAACCCTAAACCCTAAACCTTAAACCCTAAACCCTAAAGAGCTTTGTCGTTCTAGTGCGATTTGTTGATTTCTCTTTTT
>NW_006238907.1:25981-26938 GCF_000375325.1 Capsella rubella | reverse complement strand
GAGCACTAAATGGCCTGTATACTGTTGTTTGAAAATAGATTATGTTATAATACAATGAATTTGATTGATTACAAGTGCTAGAGATAAATGAAGAGTATTAAGAAGTGTGTTGAAAAACTTGCTGAAATTTGGTCCGAAATGGGCTAAGAACCAACAAATATTGCTTTGAAGCATTAAATGGCTTGTCTAGTGTTTTTTGGGGTTCAAATATGTTATAATACAATAATTTTGATTGATCACAAATGCTAGAGATACATGAAGAGTGTTTAGAAGTGTGGAGAAAGACTTGTTGAAATTTGGTCCCAAACGGGCTAAGAAGTCGGAAACATTGCGTTGAACATATGAATGGCTTGTTATGTTGTTTGAAGTTAGAATATGTTAGAATACAATGAATTTGATTGATTACAAGTGCTAGAGATGCATGAAGAGTGTTTAGAAGTGGGTAGAAAAACTTGTTGAAATTTGGTCCGAAATGGGCTAAGAACCCACAAACACTGCTTTGAAGCATTAAATGTCTTGTCTAGTGTTTTTTGGGGTTAGAATATGTGAGAATACAATAAATTTGATTGATAACAAGTGCTAGAGATACATGAAGAGGGTTTAGAAGTGTGGAGACAAACTTGTTGAAATTTGGTCCCAAATGGGCTAAGAACTCGGAAACATTGTGTTAAACAACTAAATGGTTTGTCTAGTGTTCTTTGGGGTTAGAATATGTTATAATACAATAAGTTTGATTGATTACAAGTGCTAGAGATGCATGAAGAGTGTTTATAAGTGTGGAGAAACAACTTGTTGAAATTTGGTCCCAAATGGGCTAAGAACTCGGAAACATTCCGTTGGACCATTAAATGGCCTGTCTAATGTTGTTTGAGGTTAAAGTTTGTTATAATACAATGAATTTGATCGATTATAAGTGCTAGAGATACATGAAGAGTGTCTAGAAGTGTGGATAAAGAC
>NW_006238907.1:25098-25881 GCF_000375325.1 Capsella rubella | reverse complement strand
CCAAATGGGCTTAGAAGTTAGAAACATTGCGTTGAACATCTTAATGGCTTGTATAGTGTTTTTTTGGAGTTAGAATATGTTAAAATACAATGAATTTGATAGATTATAAGAGCTAAAGATGCATGAAGAGTGTTTAGAAGTGTGTAGAAAAACATACTGAAATTTGGTCAGAAATGGGCTAAGAACCCACAAACATTGCTTTGAAGCATTAAATATCTTGTCTAGTGTTTTTGGGGTTAGAATATGTGAGAATACAATTAATTTGATTGATTACAAGTGCTAGAGATGCATGAAGAGTGTTTAGAAGTGTGTAGAAACACTTGTTGAAATTTGGTACCAAATGGGCTAAGAACTCGAAAACATTGCGTTGGAGCAAAAAATGGCCTGTCTACTGTTGTTTGAGGTTAGAATATGTTATAATATAATGAATTTGATTGATTACAAGTTCTAGAGATAAATGATGAGTATTTAGAAGGGTGTCGAAAAACTTGCTGAAATTTGGTCCGAAATGGGCTAAGAACCAACAAATATTGCTTTGAAGCATTAAATGGCTTGTGTAGTGTTTTTGGGGTTCAAATATGTTAGAATACAATAATTTTGATTGATCACAAGTGCTAGAGATACATGAAGAGTATTTAGAAGTGTGGAGAAACATTTGTTGAAATTTGGTCCGAAATGGGCTAAGAATTCAGAGACATTGCGTTGAACCACTAAATGGCCTGTCTAGTGTTGTTTGAGGTTAGTATATGTTAGAATACAATGAGTTTGATTGACTAAAAGTGC
>NW_006238907.1:23084-23332 GCF_000375325.1 Capsella rubella | reverse complement strand
AAACATTGCTTTGAAGCATTAAATGTCTTGTCTAGTGTTTTTTGGGGTTAGAATATGTGAGAATACAATAAATTTGATTGATAACAAGTGCTAGAGATACATGAAGAGGGTTTAGAAGTGTGGAGAAAAACTTGTTGAAATTTGGTCCCAAATGGGCTAAGAATTCGGAAACATTGCGTTGAACAACTAAATGGTTTGTCTAGTGTTCTTTGGGGTTATAATACAACACGTTTCAATACGTTTGATTG
>NW_006238907.1:20227-22813 GCF_000375325.1 Capsella rubella | reverse complement strand
ACATCTTAATGGCTTGTATAGTGTTTTTTTCGAGTTAGAATATGTTAAAATACAATGAATTGGATAGATTATAAGAGCTAAAGATGCTTGAAGAGTGTTTAGAAGTGTGTAGAAAAACATGCTGAAATTTGGTCAGAAATAGGCTTAGAACCCACAAACATTGCTTTTGAAGCATTAAATATCTTGTCTAGTGTTTTTTGGGGTTAGAATATGTGAGAATACAATTAATTTGATTGATTACAAGTGCTAGCGATACATGAAGAGTGTTTAAAAGTGTGGAGAAACACTTGTTGAAATTTGGTACCAAATGGGCTAAGAACTCGAAAACATTGCGTTGGAGCACAAAATGGCCTGTATACTGTTGTTTGAGGTTAGAATATGTTATAATACAATGAATTTGATTGATTACAAGTGCTAGAGATAAATGATGAGTATTTAGAAGGGTGTATAAAAACTTGCTGAAATTTGGTCCGAAATGGGCTAAGAACCAACAAATATTGCTTTGAAGCATTAAATGGCTTGTGTAGTGTTTTTTGGGATTCAAATATGTTAGAATACAATAATTTTGATTGATCGCAAGTTCTAGAGATACATGAAGAGTATTTAGAAGTGTGGAGAAACATTTGTTGAAATTTGGTCCCAAATGGGATAAGAATTCGGAAACATTGCGTTGAACAACTAAATGGTTTGTCTAGTGTTCTTTGGGGTTAGAATATGTTATAATACAATACGTTTGATTGATTACAAGTGCTAGAGATGCATAAAGAGTGTTTATAAGTGTGGAGAAACAACTTGTTGAAATTTTGTCCCAAATGGGCTAAGAACTCGGAAACATTCTGTTGGACCATTAAATGGCCTGTCTACTGTTGTTTGAGGTTAAAATATGTTATAATACAATGAATTTTATCGATTATAAGTGCTAGAGATACATGAAGAGTGTCTAGAAGTGTGGATAAAGACTTGTTGAAATTTGGTACCAAATGGGCTTAGAAGTCGGAAACATTGCGTTGAACATCTTAATGGCTTGTATAGTGTTTTTTTCGAGTTAGAATATGTTAAAATACAATGAATTGGATAGATTATAAGAGCTAAAGATGCTTGAAGAGTGTTTAGAAGTGTGTAGAAAAACATGCTGAAATTTGGTCAGAAATAGGCTAAGAACCCACAAACATTGCTTTGAAGCATTAAATATCTTGTCTAGTGTTTTTTGGGGTTAGAATATGTGAGAATACAATTAATTTGATTGATTACAAGTGCTAGCGATACATGAAGAGTGTTTAGAAGTGTGGAGAAACACTTGTTGAAATTTGGTACCAAATGGGCTAAGAACTCGAAAACATTGCGTTGGAGCACAAAATGGCCTGTCTACTGTTGTTTGAGGTTAGAATATGTTATAATACAATGAATTTGATTGATTACAAGTGCTAGAGATAAATGATGAGTATTTAGAAGGGTGTCGAAAAACTTGCTGAAATTTGGTCCGAAATGGGCTAAGAACCAACAAATCTTGCTTTGAAGCATTAAATGGCTTGTGTAGTGTTTTTTGGGGTTCAAATATATTAGAATACAATAATTTTGATTGATCACAAGTGCTAGAGATACATGAAGATTATTTAGAAGTGAGGAGAAACATTTGTTGAAATTTGGTCCCAAATGGGTTAAGAACTCGGAGACATTGCGTTGAAGCACTAAATTGCCTGTCTAGTGTTGTTTGAGGTTAGTATATTTTAGAATACAATGAGTTTGATTGACTACAAGTGCTAGAGATGCATGAAGAGGGTTTCGAAGTGTGTAGAAAAACTTGCTGAAATTTGGTCCGAAATGGGCTAACAACCCACAAACATTGCTTTGAAACATTAAATGTCTTGTCTAGTGTTTTTAGGGTTAGAACATGTGAGAATACAATAAAATTGATTGATAATAAGTGCTAAAGATACATGAAGAGTGTTTAGAAATGTGGAGAAACCTTGTTGACATGTGGTCCCAAATGGGCTAAGAACTCAGAAACATTGCGTTGAACCACTAAATGGCTTGTCTAGTGTTCTTTGGGATTATAATATGTTAGAATACAATACATATGATTAAGTACAAGTGCTAGAGATGCATGAAGAGTATTTAGAAGTGTGGAGAAACACTTGTTGAAATTTGGTACCAAATGGGCTAAGAACTCGGAAACATTGCTTTGGAGCACTAAATGGCCTGTATACTGTTGTTTGAAAATAGAATATGTTAAAATACAATGAATTTGATTGATTACAAGTGCTAGAGATAAATAAAGAGTATTTAGAAGTGTGTAGAAAAACTTGCTGAAATTTGGTCCGAAATGGGCTAAGAACCAACAAATATTGCTTTGAAGAATTAAATGGCTTGTCTAGTGTTTTTTGGGGTTCGAATATGTGAGAATACAATAATTTTGATTGATCACAAGTGCTAGAGATACATGAAGAGTGTGTAAAAGTGTGGAGAAAGACTTGTTGAAATTTGGTCCCAAACGGGCTAAGAAGTCGGAAACATTGCGTTGAACATATGAAGAAGCTTCACTGTCTCTTTAGCAAACTCCATCTTCTTCTTCTCCATTACCATAAC
>NW_006238907.1:19114-20127 GCF_000375325.1 Capsella rubella | reverse complement strand
AACCTTAGCTGATGTTCGTAGGATCTGCTAGTTGAAAGCTATGGCGGATCTCAATAGGATTTCTCTTGGCTAATTAGCTTGTTAGATGTAGATCTGCCTTGCGGCAGTAGCTGAGCTTCACACCGGTGGGTTCACCACTTTGCGAACTGATTAACAGTTGATCTGTGACAAGATCCTTGATGGCTAGTCACGGGGATCTTTAACCGGATTTTGATGGTTGATAGCTTGCTTGAGCTAGCATCCAACCACCACTGCCTTGATTGGAAGGGAGGTTTCTTTGGAAGTAAAGGTAAGTGTGATTCATTGGATTAGAGGGTTAGTTGCGAGGCTTCTTTTTCCTAGGTCAGGGAGAAGAAGCTATTATATCTCTGGTTGTGGCGGATCTACCTTTCCCAAAAGGAAATTTCCGGGTTGGGTTTGATCGCAGTGACGGTTTGCGGTGGGGTTCGCTAGCTCCAGCCTAAGAGTTGATGTCATGTCTTAGTCCCAAACAAGTCGTCCTTGCTAGCGTCAAATATAGTTAGTGGTTTATTTTGGTCAAACATTTTTGGCGGTTGTCAGAAACTTTTGGCGGTAAAATTTTTCCGGGAATTTTTGGAAAGAAAACCCTAAACCCTAAACCCTAAAACCCAAACCCTAAACCCTAAAGAGCTTTGCCGTTCTAGAGCTGACTGTTGATTTCTCCTATTCATTTAATTTTATGTCAATTTTTGTGTCAAAATTTCCTATACTATTTCTGTCAAAAAATACAATAATTTTGATTGATCACAAGTGCTAGATATACATGAAGAGTGTTTAGAAGTGTGGAGAATGCTTGTTGACATGTGGTCCCAAATGGGCTAAGAACTCAGAAACATTGCGTTGAACCACTAAATGGCTTGTCTAGTGTTCTTTGGGCTTATAATATGTTAGAATACAATACATATGATTGATTACAAGTGCTAGAGATGCATGAAGAGTGTTTAGAAGTGTGGAGAAACACTTGTTGAAATTTGGTACCAAATGGGCTAAGA
>NW_006238907.1:15946-17922 GCF_000375325.1 Capsella rubella | reverse complement strand
TTGGCTTGTTATGTTGTTTGGAGTTAGAATATGTTAGAATACAATGAATTTGATTGATTATAAGTGCTAGAAATGCATGAAGAGTGTTAGAAGTGTGTAGGTACGAAAAAACCTTAGGACGGTAGAAAAGTTTGGTCTGAATTTGGCTAAGAACCCACAAACATTGCTTTGAAACATTAAATTTCTTGTCTAGTGCTTTTTGGGGTTAGAATATGTGAGAATGCAATAAATTTGATTGATAACAAGTGCTAGAGATACATGAAGAGTGTTTAGAAGTGTGGAGAAAGCTTGTTGACATGTGGTCCCAAATGGGCTAAGAACTCAGAAACATTGCGTTGAACCACTAAATGGCTTGTCTAGTGTTCTTTGGGATTATAATATGTTAGAATACAATACATATGATTAAGTACAAGTGCTAGAGATGCATGAAGAGTGTTTAGAAGTGTGGAGAAACACTTGTTGAAATTTGGTACAAAATGGGCTAAGAACTTTGAAACATTGCTTTGGAGCACTAAATGGCCTATATACTTTTGTTTGAAAATAGAATATGTTATAATACAATGCATTTGATTGATTACAAGTGCTAGATATAAATGAAGAGTATTTAGAAGTGTGTAGAAACTTGTTGAATTTTTGTCCAAAATGGGCTAAGAACAAACAAATATTGCTTTGAAGCATTAAATGTCTTGTCTAGTGTTTTTTGGGGTTAGAATATGTGAGAATACAATAAATTTGATTGATAACAAGTGCTAGAGATACATGAAGAGTGTTTAGAAGTGTGGAGAAAGACTTGTTGAAATTATGTCCCAAACGAGCTAAGAAGTCGGAAACATTACGTTGAACATATTAATGGCTTGTTATGTTGTTTGGAGTTAGAATATGTTAGAATACAATGAATATGATTGATTATAAGTGCTAGAGATGCATGAAGAGTGTTTAGAAGTATGTAGAAAAACTTTCTAAAATTTGGTCCGAAATGGGCTAAGAACCCACAAACATTGCTTTGAAGCATTAAATGTCTTGTCTAGTGTTTTTTGGGGTTAGAATATGTGAGAATACAATTAATTTGATTGATTACAAGTGCTAGAGATGCATGAAGAGTATTTAGAAGTGTGTAGAAACACTTGTTGAAATTTGGTACCAAATGGGCTAAGAACTCGGAAACATTGCGTTGGAGCACAAAATAGCCTGTCTACTGTTGTTTGAGGTTAGAATATGTTATAATACAATGAATTTGATTGATTACAAGTGCTAGAGATAAATGATGAGTATTTAGAAGTGTGTAGAAAAACTTGCTGAAATTTGGTCCAAAAGAGCTAAGAACCAACAAATGTTTCTTTAAAGCATTAAATGGCTTGTGTAGTGTTTTTTGGGGTTCAAATATGTTAGAATACAATAATTTTGATTGATCACAAGTGCTAGAGATACATGAAGAGTGTTTAGAAGTGTGCAGAAACATTTGTTGAAATTTGGTCCCAAATGGGCTAAGAACTCGGAGACATTGCGTTGAACCACTAAATGGCCTGTCTAGTGTTGTTAGAGGTTAGAATATGTTAGAATACAATGAGTTTGATTGACTACAAGTGCTAAAAAATGCATGAAGAGGGTTTAGAAGTGTGTAGAAAAACTTGCTGAAATTTGGTACCAAATGGGCTAAGAACTCGGAAACATTGCTTTTGAGCACTAAATGGCATGTATACTGTTGTTTGAAAATAGAATATGTTAAAATACAATGAATTTGATTGATTACAAGTGCTAGAGATAAATAAAGAGTATTTAGAGGTGTGTAGAAAAACTTGCTGAAATTTGGTCCGAAATGGGCTAAGAACCAACAAATATTGCTTTTAAGCATTAAATGGCTTGTCTAGTGTTTTTTGGGGTTCGAATATGTGAGAATACAATAAATTTGATTGATAACAAGTGCTAGAGATACATGAAGAGTGTTTAGAAGTGTGGGGAAAGACTTGTTGAAATTT
>NW_006238907.1:14978-15846 GCF_000375325.1 Capsella rubella | reverse complement strand
TAAATGGTTTGTCTAGTGTTCTTTGGGGTTAGAATATGTTATAATACAATAAGTTTGATTGATTACAAGTGCTAGAGATGCATGAAGAGTGTTTATAAGTGTGGAGAAACAACTTGATGAAATTTTGTCCTAAATGGGCTAAGAACTCGGAAACATTCCGTTGGACCATAAAATGGCCTGTCTACTGTTGTTTGAGGTTAAAATATGTTATAAGACAATGAATTTGATCGATTATAAGTGCTAGAGATACATGAAGAGTATCTAGAAGTGTGGACAAAGACTTGTTGAAATTTGGTACCAAATGGGCTTAGAAGTTAGAAACATTGCGTTGAACATCTTAATGGCTTGTATAGTGTTTTTTTGGAGTTAGAATATGTTAAAATACAATGAATTTGATAGATTATAAGAGCTAAAGATGCATGAAGAGTGTTTAGAAGTGTGTAGAAAAAATATGCTGAAATTTGGTCAGAAATGGGCTAAGAAACCACAAACATTGCTTTGAAGCATTAAATATGTTGTCTAGTGTTTTTTGGGGTTAGAAAATGTAAGAATACAATTAATTTAATTGATTACAAGTGCTAGAGATGCATGAAGAGTGTTTAGAAGTGTGGAGAAACACTTGTTGAAATTTGGTACCAAATGGGCTAAGAACTCGAAAACATTGCGTTGGAGCACAAAATGGCCTGTCTACTGTTGTTTGAGGTTAGAATATGTTATAATACAATGAATTTGATTGATTACAAGTGCTAGAGATAAATGATGAGTATTTAGAAGGGTGTAGAAAAACTTGCTGAAATTTGGTCCGAAATGGGCTAAGAACCAACAAATATTGCTTTGAAGCATTAAATGGCTTGTGTAGTGTTTTTTG
>NW_006238907.1:13172-13564 GCF_000375325.1 Capsella rubella | reverse complement strand
CTTGTCTAGTGTTTTTTGGGGTTAGAATATGTGAGAATACAATAAATTTGATTGATAACAAGTGCTAGAGATACATGAAGAGTGTTTAGAAGTGTGGAGAAAGACTTGTTGAAATTATGTCCCAAACGAGCTAAGAAGTCGGAAACATTACGTTGAACATATTAATGGCTTGTTATGTTGTTTGGAGTTAGAATATGTTAGAATACAATGAATTTGATTGATTATAAGTGCTAGAGATGCATGAAGAGTGTTTAGAAGTATGTAGAAAAACTTTCTGAAATTTGGTCCGAAATGGGATAAGAACCCACAAACATTGCTTTGAAGCATTAAATGTCTTGTCTAGTGTTTTTTGGGGTTAGAATATGTGAGAATACAATTAATTTGATTGATTA
>NW_006238907.1:12525-13072 GCF_000375325.1 Capsella rubella | reverse complement strand
ATATAATTCAATTTTCATTTTAAATTGATCATAATTTAATATTTTAAATATGTTACTGAGTTTTAGAATGGAAGTAAAATTTAAATTTATGGTAGACTAAAACAACATTTATGTAATTGTATATATAAAATTATAAAGAGGAAAAATAAAATGAAAGTGAAATATTAGTTTATAACATGATCAAAAAGAAAAAAATGATATTTCATAAATTGAATCAAATGCTTTTAATCCAAATTTGAGTACTGAAAGATAATAATTAAAGAGAAAATAATTATAATATTTTTGAAAATCAATTAAAAATAATAATAAAATATCACAATATGAATAAAAAATCAATGAAACAAAATTATAAACCTCCCGCGCGGAGCGCGGGTCAACAGCTAGTATGTTATAATACAATGAATTTGATTGATTAAAAGTGCTAGAGATAAATGATGAATATTTAGAAGGGTGTAGAAAAACTTGCTTAAATTTGGTCCTAAATGGGCTAAGAACCAACAAATATTGCTTTGAAGCATTAAATGGCTTGTGTAGTGTTTTTTGGGGT
>NW_006238907.1:11881-12425 GCF_000375325.1 Capsella rubella | reverse complement strand
TGCATGAAGAGTGTTTAGAAGTGTGTAGAAACACTTGTTGAAATTTGGTACCAAATGGGCTTAGAACTCGAAAACATTGCGTTGGGGCACAAAATGGTCTGTCTACTGTTGTTGGAGGCTAGAATATGTTATAATACAATGAATTTGATTGATTACAAGTGCTAGATATAAATGATGAGTATTTAGAAGGGTGTAGAAAAACTTGCTGAAATTTGGTCCGAAATGGGCTAAGAACCAACAAATATTGCTTTGAAGCATTAAATGGCTTGTCTAGTGTTTTTTGGGGTTCGAATATGTTAGAATACAATAATTTTGATTGATCACAAGTGCTAGAGATACATGAAGAGTGTTTAGAAGTGTGGAGAAAGACTTGTTGAAATTTGGTCCCAAACGGGCTAAGAAGTCGGAAACATTGCGTTGAACATATTAATGGCTTGTTATGTTGTTTGGAGTTAGAATATGTTAGAATAAAATGAATTTGATTGATTATAAGTGCTAGAGATGCATGAAGAGTGTGTAGAAGTGTGTAGAAAAACTTGCTGAA
>NW_006238907.1:11355-11781 GCF_000375325.1 Capsella rubella | reverse complement strand
GTTGAAATTTGGTACTAAATGGGCTAAGAACCAACAAATATTGCTTTGAAGCATTAAATGGCTTATGTAGTGTTTTTTGGGGTTCAAATATGTTAGAATACAATAATTTTGATTGATCACAAGTGCTAGAGATACATGAAGAGTGTTTAGAAGTGTGGAGAAAGACTTGTTGAAATTTGGTCCCAAACGGGCTAAGAAGTCGGAAACATTGCGTTGAACATATTAATGACTTGTTATGTTGTTTGGAGTTAGAATATGTTAGAATACAATGAATTTGATTGATTATAAGTGCTAGATATGCATGAAGAGTGTTTAGAAGTGTGTAGAAAAACTTGCTGAAATTTGGTCCGAAATGGGCTAAGAACCCACAAACATTGCTTTGAAGCATTAAATGTCTTGTCTAGTGTTTTTTGAGGTTAGAATATG
>NW_006238907.1:9568-11241 GCF_000375325.1 Capsella rubella | reverse complement strand
CATTGCGTTAAACAACTAAATGTCTTGTCTAGTGTTTTTTGGGGTTAGAATATGTGAGAATACAATTAATTTGATTGATTACAAGTGCTAGAGATGCATGAAGAGTGTTTAGAAGTGTGTAGAAACACTTGTTGAAATTTGGTACCAAATGGGCTTAGAACTCGAAAACATTGCGTTGGGGCACAAAATGGCCTGTCTACTGTTGTTTGCGGTTAGAATATGTTATAATACAATGAATTTGATTATTTACAAGTGTTAGAGATAAATGAAGAGTATTTAGAAGTGTGTAGAAAAACTTGCTGAAATTTGGTCCGAAATGGGCTAAGAACCAACAAATATTGCTTTGAAGAATTAAATGGCTTGTCTAGTGTTTTTTGGGGTTCGAATATGTTAGAATACAATAATTTTGATTGATAACAAGTGCTAGGGATACATGAAGAGTGTTTAGAAGTGTGGAGAAAGACTTGTTGAAATTTGGTCCCAAACGGGCTAAGAATTCGGAAACATTGCGTTGAACCACTAAATGGCCTGTATACTGTTGTTTGAAAATATAATATGTTATAATACAATGAATTTGATTGATTACAAGTGCTAGATATAAATGAAGAGTATTTAGAAGTGTGTAGAAAAACTTGCTGAAATTTGGTCTGAAATGGGCTAAGAACCGAAAAAATCGTAGTTCAGATTCAAATCGGTTCAGTGAGGGCGACCGCGAAAGTTACCGAATGGGTAAGTCTTTTCCCTTACAGACTCCTCCGACTACTTCATATGCCCAACAGTCTGGGGTCTTTATCAGGACCAAATATTGCTTTGAAGCATTAAATGGCTTGTGTAGTGTTTTTTGGGGTTCAAATATGTTAGAATACAATAATTTTGATTGATCACAAGTGCTAGAGATACATGAAGAGTATTTAGAAGTGTGGAGAAACATTTCTTGAAATTTGGTCCCAAATGGGCTGAGAACTCGGAGACATTGTGTTGAACCACTAAATGGCCTTTATAGTGTTGTTTGAGGTTAGTATATGTTAGAATACAATGAGTTTGATTGACTACAAGTGCTAGAGATGCATGAAGAGGGTTTCGAAGTGTGTAGAAAAACTTTCTTAAATTTGGTCCGAAATGGGCTAACAACCCACAAACATTGCTTTGAAACATTAAATGTCTTGTCTAGTGTTTTTAGGGTTAGAACAGGTGAGAATACAATAAAATTTATTGATAACAAGTGTTAGAGATACATGAAGAGTGTTTAGAAGTGTGGAGAAAGCTTGTTGACATGTGGTCCCAAATGGGCTAAGAACTCAGAAACATTGCGTTGAACCACTAAATGGCTTGTCTAGTGTTCTTTGGGCTTATAATATGTTAGAATACAATACATATGAATTTATTACAAGTGCTACAGATGCATGAAGAGTGTTTAAAAGTGCGTAGAAAGACTTGTTGAAATTTGGTACGAAATGGACTAAGAACCCACACACATTGCTTTGAAGCATTAAATAGCTTGTCTAGTGTTTTTTAGGGTTAGAATATGTTAGTAATACAATAGATTTGATTGATTACAAGTGCTAGAGATACATGAAGACTGTTTAGAAGTGTGGAGAAAGACGTTGAAATTTGGTCCGCAATAGGCTAAGAACCCACAAACATGTCTTTGAAGCAGTAAATGGCTTTTCTAG
>NW_006238907.1:8086-8921 GCF_000375325.1 Capsella rubella | reverse complement strand
TTGAACCACTAAATTGCTTGTCTAGTGTTGTTTGGGGTTAGAATATGTTAGAATATATTGAATTTGATTGATTACAAGTGTTAAAGATGCTTGAAGAGTGTTTAAAAATGTGGAGAAAGCTTGTTGACATGTGGTCCCAAATGGGCTAAGAACTCAGAAACATTGCGTTGAACCACTAAATGGCTTGTCTAGTGTTCTTTGGGCTTATAATATGTTAGAATACAATACATATGATTGATTACAAGTGCTAGAGATGCATGAAGAGTGTTTTGAAGTGTGGAGAAACACTTGTTGAAATTTGGTCCGAAATAGGCTAAGAACCCACAAACATGTCTTTGAAGCAGTAAATGGCTTGGCTAGTGTTGTTTAGGGTTAGATTATGTTAGTATACAATGGATTTGATTGATTAAAAGTGCTAGAGATGCATGAAAAATGTTTAGAAGTGTGTAGAAATACTTGTCGAAATTTGGTCCGAAATGGCCTAATAACCCACAAATATTGCTTTGAAGAATTAAATGCCTTGTCTAGTGTTGTTTGGGAGTAGAATATGTTAAAAAATAATAAATTTGATTGATTAAAAGTGCAGGAGATACATGAAGAGTGTTTAGAAGTGTGGAGAAAGCTTGTTGACATGTGGTCCCAAATGGGCTAAGAACTCAGAAACATTGCGTTGAACCACTAAATTGCTTGTCTAGTGTTCTTTTGGGTTAGAATAAGTTAGAGTATATTGAATTTGATTGATTATAAGTGCTAGCGATGCATGAAGAGTGTTTAGAAGTGTGGAGAAAGACTTGTTGAAATTTGGTCCCAAACGGGCTAAGAAGTCAGAAACATT
>NW_006238907.1:7290-7919 GCF_000375325.1 Capsella rubella | reverse complement strand
CTTTGAAGCATTAAATATCTTGTCTAGTGTTTTTTGGGGTTAGAATATGTGAGAATACAATTAATTTGATTGATTACAAGTGCTAGAGATGCATGAAGAGTGTTTAGAAGTGTGGAGAAACACTTGTTGAAATTTGGTCCCAAATGGGCTAAGAATTCGGAAACATTGCGTCGAACAACTAAATGGTTTGTCTAGTGTTCTTTGGGGTTAGAATATGTTATAATACAATACGTTTGATTGATTACAAGTGCTAGAGATGCATGAAGAGTGTTTATAAGTGTGGAGAAACAACTTGTTGAAATTTTGTCCCAAATGGGCTAAGAATTCGGAAACATTCCGTTGGACCATTAAATGGCCTGTCTACTGTTGTTTGAGGTTAAAATATGTTATAATACAATGAATTTTATCGATTATAAGTGCTAGAGATACATGAAGAGTGTCTAGAAGTGTGGATAAAGACTTGTTGAAATTTGGTACCAAATGGGATTAGAAGTCGGAAACATTGCGTTGAACATCTTAATGGCTTGTATAGTGTTTTTTTCGAGTTAGAATATGTTAAAATACAATGAATTGGATAGATTATAAGAGCTAAAGATGCTTGAAGAGTGTTTAGAAGTGTGTAGAAAAAC
>NW_006238907.1:3740-4784 GCF_000375325.1 Capsella rubella | reverse complement strand
GAGATACATGAAGAGTATCTAGAAGTGTGGACAAAGACTTGTTGAAATTTGGTACCAAATGGGCTTAGAAGTCAGAAACATTGCGTTGAACATCTTAATGGCTTGTATAGTGTTTTTTGGAGTTAGAATATGTTAAAATACAATGAATTTGATAGATTATAAAAGCTAAAGATGCATGAAGAGTGTTTAGAAGTCTGTTGAAAAGCATGCTGAAATTTGGTCAGAAATGGGCTAAGAACCCACAAACATTGCTTTGAAGCATTAAATATCTTGTCTAGTGTTTTTGGGGTTAGAATATGTGAGAATACAATTAATTTGATTGATTACAAGTGATAGAGATGCATGAAGAGTGTTTAGAAGTGTGTAGAAACACTTGTTGAAATTGGGTCCCAAATGGGCTAAGAACTCGGAAACATTTCGTTGGACCACTAAATGACTTATCTAGTGTTGTTTGGGGTTAGAATATGTTAGAAAGAAATAACTTTGATTGATTACAAGTGCTAGAGATTCATGAAAACTTTTTAGAAGTGTGTAGAAAAATTTGTTGAAATTGGGTCACAAATAGGGTAAGAACTCGGAAACATTGCGTTGAACCACTAAATGACTTAGCTAGTATTGTTTGGGGTTAGAATATGTTAGAATACAATGAATTTGATTGATTACAAATGCTAGAGATGCATGAAGAGTGTTCAGATGTGTGTAGAAAGACTTGTTGAAATTGGGTCCCAAATGGGCTAAGAACTCGAAAATATTGCGTTGAACCATTAAATGACTTATCTAGTGTTTTTTGGGGTTAGAATATGTTAGAATACAATGAATATGATTGACTACAAGTGCAAGAGATTCATGAAGACTGCTTTGAAATGTGTAGAAAAACTTGTTGAAAATGGGTCCCAAATGGGCTAAGAACTCGGAAACATTGCGATGAACCACTAAATGACTTATCTACAGTTTTTTGGGGTTATAATATGTTAGAAAACAATACACTTGATTGATTCCAAGTGCTAGAGAGGCATGAATAGTGTTTTCAAGTATGCAGAAAGA
>NW_006238907.1:2520-2953 GCF_000375325.1 Capsella rubella | reverse complement strand
TAAATGAAAAGTATTTAGAAGTGTGTAGAAAAACTTGCTGAAATTTGGTCCGAAATGGGCTAAGAACCAACAAATATTGCTTTGAAGCATTAAATTGCTTGTCTAGTGTTTTTTGGGCTTCGAATATGTTAGAATACAATAATTTTGATTGATAACAAGTGCTAGAGATACATGAAGAGTGTTTAGAAGTGTGGAAAAAGATTTGTTGAAATTTGGTCCAAAACGGGCTAAGAAGTCGGAAACATTGCGTTGAACATATTAATGGCTTGTTATGTTGTTTGGAGTTAGAATATGTTTTAATACAATGAATTTGATTGATTATAAGTGCTAGAGATGCGTGAAGAGTGTTTAGAAGTGTGTAGAAAAACTTGCTGAAATTTGGTCCGAAATGGGCTAAGAACCCACAAACATTGCTTTGAAGCATTAAATGTCT
>NW_006238907.1:1548-2017 GCF_000375325.1 Capsella rubella | reverse complement strand
GTTTTTTTCGAGCTAAAAATATGTTAAATAAAATGAATTTGATAGATTATAAGAGCTAAAGATGCATGAAGAGTGTTTAGAAGTGTGTAGAAAAACATGCTGAAATTTGGTCAGAAATGGGCTAAGAACCCACAAACATTGCTTTGAAGCATTAAATATCTTGTCTAGTGTTTTTTGGGGTTAGAATATGTGAGAATACAATTAATTTGATTGATTACAAGTGCTTGCGATACATGAAGAGTGTTTAGAAGTGTGGAGAAACACTTGTTGAAATTGAGTCCCAAATGGGTTAAAAACTAGTAAATATTGTATTGAACCACTAAATGACTTATCTAGTGTTTTTTGGGGTTATAATATGTTATAATACAATGAATTTGATTAATTACAAGTGCAAGAGATTCATGAAGAGTGCTTAGAAGTGTGTAGAGAAACTTGTTGAAATTGGGTCCAAAATGGGCTAAGAACTCGG
>NW_006238907.1:0-1448 GCF_000375325.1 Capsella rubella | reverse complement strand
TAGTGTTTTTTGGGGTTAGAATATGTTAGAATAAAATGAATTTGATTGATTACAAATGCTAGAGATGCATGAAGAGTGTTTAGAAGTGTGTAGAAAGACTTTTTGAAATTAGGTCCCAAATGGGCTAAGAACTCGGAAACATTGCGTTAAACCACTAAATGACTTATCTACTGTTGTTTGGGATTAGAATATGTTAGAATACAATAACTTTGATTGATTACAAATGCTAGAGATGCATGAAGAGTGTTTAGAAGTGTGTAGAAAGACTTGTTGAAATTGGGTCCCAAATGGGCTAAGAACTCGGAAACATTGCGTTAAACCACTAAATGACTTATCTACTGTTGTTTGGGGTTAGAATATGTTAGAATACAATAACTTTGATTGATTACAACTGCTAGAGATGCATGAATAGAGTTTAGAAGTGTGTAGAAAAACTTGTATAAATTGGGTCCCAAATGGGCTAAGTACTCGTAAACATTGCGTTGAACTACTAAATGACTTATCTAGTGTTGTTTGGGGTTAGAATATATTATACTACAATAACTTTGATTGATTACAAGTGCTAGAGATGCATGAACAGTGTTTAGAAGGTTGTAGAAAAACTTGTGAAATTGGGTCCCTAATTGGCTAAGAACTCGGAAACATTGCGTTGAACCACTAAATAACTTATCTAGTGTTTTTTGGGGTTAGAATATGTTAGAAAACAATGATTGATTACAAGTGCTATAGATGCATAAAGAGTGTTTTCAAGTATGGAGAAGGACTTGTTGAAATTGGGTCCCAAATGGGCTAAGAACTCGAAAACAGTGCGTTGAACCACTAAATGACTTATCTAGTGTTTTTTGGGGTTAGAATATGTTTGAATACAATAAATTTGATTTATTACAAGTGCTAGAGATGCATGAAGAGTGTTTAGAAGTTTGCAGAATGACTTGTTGAAATTGGGTCCCAAATGGGCTAAGAACTCGGAAACATTGAGTTGAACCACTAAATGACTTATCTACTGTTGCTTGGGGTTAGAATATGTTAGAATACAATAACTTTGATTGATTACAAGTGCTAGAGATGCATGAAGAGTGTTTAGAAGTGTGTAGAAAAACTTGTTGAAATTGGGTCCCAAATGGGCTAAGAACTCGAAAACATTGAGTTGAACCACTAAATGACTTATATAATGTTGTTTGGGGTTAGAATATGTTAGAATACAATCAATTTGATTGATTACAAGTGATAGAGATGCATGAAGAGTGTTTAGAAGTGTGTAGAAAGACTTGTTGAAATTGGGTCCCAAATGGGCTAAGAACTCGGAAACATTGCGTTGAACCACTAAATGACTTATCTAGTGTTGTTTGGGGTAAGAATATGTTAGAAAGAAATAACTTTGATTGATTACAAGTGCTAGAGATTCATGAAGACTTTTTAGAAGTGTGTAGAAAAATTTGTTGAAATTG
>NW_006238908.1:191005-192382 GCF_000375325.1 Capsella rubella | reverse complement strand
TGTTTGGGTTTAGAATATGTTAAAATAGAATAAATTTGATTGATTACAAGTGGTAGAGATGCATGAAGAGTGTTTAGAAGTGTGGAGAAAGACTTGTTGAAATTGGGTCCCAAATGGGTTAAGAACTCGGAAACATTGCGTTGAACCACTAAATGACTTATCTGGTGTTGTATGGGGTTAGAATATGTTAGAATACAATGAATTTGATAGATTAAAAGTGCTAGAGATGCATGAAGAATGTTTAGAAGTGCGGAGAAAGACTTGTTGAAATTTGGTCCCAAATGGGCTAAGAACTCGGAAACATTGCGTTGAACAACTAAATAACTTGTCTAGTGCTGTTCTGGGTTAGAATATGTTAAAATATAATAAACTTGATTGATTACAAGTGCTAGAGATACATGAAGAGTGTTGTTTAGAAGTGTGGAGAAAGACTTTTTGAAATTTGTTCCCAAATGGGCTAGGAATGCGGAAACATTGCGTTGAACCACTAAATGGCTTGTCTAGTGTTGTTTGGGGGTTAGAATATGTTAGAATTCAATAAATTTATTGGATTAAAAGTGCTATAGATGCATGAAGAGTTTTTAGAATTGTGGAGAGAGACTTGTTGAAATTGGGTCCCAAATGGGCTAAGAACTCGGAAACATTGCGTTGAACCACAAACTGACTTGTCTAGTGCTGTTCTGGGTTAATATATGTTAAAATATAATAAATCTGATTGATTAGAAGTGCTAAAGATACATGAAGAGTGTTTAGAAGTGTGGAGAAAGACTTGTTGAAATTTGGTCCCAAATGGGCTAATAACGCAGAAACATTGCGTTGAACCACTAAATGGCTTGTCTAGTCTTGTTTGGGGTTAGAATATGTTAGAATACAGTAATTTTGATTGATTACAAGTGCTAGAGATGCATGAAGAGAGTTTAGAAGTGTGGAGAAAGACTTGTTGAAATTTTGTTCCAAATGGGCTAAGAACGCGAAAACATAGCGTTGAACCACTAAATGGCTTGTCTAGTGTTTTTTGGGGTTAGAATATGTTAGAGTACAATAAATTTAATTAAGTAAAAGTGCTAGAGATGCATGATGTGTTTAGAATTGTGGAGAAAGACTTGTTGAAATTGGGTCCCAAATGGGCTAAGAACTCGGAAACATTGCGTTGAACCACTAAATGACTTGTCTAGTGTTGTTTGGGGTTATAATATGTTAGAGTACAATAAATTTAATTAATTAAAAGTGCTAGAGATGCATGAAGAATGTTTAGAAGTGTGGAGAAAGACTTGTTGAAATTTGGTCCCAAATGGGCTAAGAACTCGGAAACATTGCGTTGAACAACTAAATGACTTGTCTAGTGCTGTTCTGGGTTAGAATATGTTAAAATATAAT
>NW_006238908.1:189223-190905 GCF_000375325.1 Capsella rubella | reverse complement strand
AACGCGAAAACATAGCATTGAACCACTAAATGGCTTGTATAGTGTTATTTGGGGTTAGAATATGTTAGAATTCAATAAATTTATTTGATTAAAAGTGCTATATATGCATGAAGAGTTTTAAGAATTGTGGAGAAAGACTTGTTGAAACTGGGTCCCAAATGGGCTAAGAACTGGGAGATATTGCGTCGGACCACTAAATGACTAATCTGGTGTTATTTGGGGTTAGAATATGTTAGAATACAATGAATTTGATAGATTACAAGTGCTAGAGATGCATGAAGAATGTTTAGAAGTGTGGAGAAAGACTTGTTGAAATTGGGTTCAAATGGGCTAAGAACTCGGAAAGATTGCGTTGAACCACTAAATGACTTGTCTAGTGCTGTTCTGGGTTAGAATATGTTAGAATATAATAAATTTGCTTGATTACAAGTACTAGAGATACATGAAGAGTGTTTAGAAGTGTGGAGAAACACTTGTTGAAATTGGATCCCAAATGGGTTAAGAACTCGGAAACATTGCGTTGAACCACTTAATGGCTTGTCTAATGCTGTTTTGGGTTAAAATATGTTAGAATATAATAAATTATACATGAAGAGTGTTTAGAAGTGTGGAGAAAGACTTGTTGAAATTTTGTCCCAAATAGGCTAATAACGCAGAAACATTGCGTTGAACCACTAAATGGCTTGTCTACTCTTCTTTGGGGTTAGAATATGTTAGAATACAATAATTTTGATTTATTACAAGTGCTAGAGATGCATGAAGAGAGTTTAGAAGTGTGGAGAAAGACTTGTTGAAATTTTGTCCCAAATAGGCTAATAACGCAGAAACATTGCGTTGAACCACTAAATGGCTTGTCTAGTGTTTTTTGGGGTTAGAATATGTTAGAGTACAATAAATTTAATTAAGTAAAAGTGCTAGAGATGCATGATGTGTTTAGAATTGTGGAGAAAGACTTGTTGAAAATGGGTCCCAAATGGGCTAAGAACTCGGAAACATTGCGTTGAACCACAAACTGACTTGTCTAGTGCTGTTCTGGGTTAATATATGTTAAAATATAATATATTTTATTGATTAAAAGTGATAGAGATGCATGAAGAGTGTTTAGAATTGTGGAGAAAGACTTGTTGAAATTGGGTCTCAAATGGGCTAAGAACTCGTAAACATTGCGTTGAACCACTAAATGATTTATCTGGTGTTGTTTGGGGTTAGAATATGTTAGAATGCAATGAATTTGATAGATTAAAAGTTCTAGAGATGCATGAAGAATGTTTAGTATTGTAGAGAAAGACTTGTTGAAATTGGGTCCCAAATGGGCTAAGAATACGGAAACATTGCGTTGAACAACTAAATGACTTGTCTAGTGCTGTTCTGGGTTAGAATATGTTAAAATATAATAAATCTGATTGATTAGAAGTGCTAGAGATACATGAAGAGTCTTTAGAAGATTGGAGAAAGAGTTGTTGAAATTTTTTCCCAAATGGGCTAAGAACGCGAAAACATAGCATTGAACCACTAAATGGCTTGTATAGTGTTATTTGGGGTTAGAATATGTTAGAATTCAATAAATTTATTTGATTAAAAGTGCTATATATGCATGAAGAGTTTTAAGAATTGTGGAGAAAGACTTGTTGAAACTGGGTCCCAAATGGGCTAAGAACTGGGAGATATTGCGTCGAACAACT
>NW_006238908.1:179461-184494 GCF_000375325.1 Capsella rubella | reverse complement strand
TTGTGCCTTGATGACAATCGAGTCCGGATAAGGCGAGTAATAATATGATTGAATCCGCCTGATCCAATGGCTATTATTGTGTGTGAATATACTCAAAATATTCTCAGGTGGCTTTAGAGGTTCTCCTGGTTTCCATATGTAGCTTTGAGACACGTCCATATGAAGGTAAAGGAGATTTTCCTTATCTTGCTCCAAGTAGATCAATCGCCTTGATTCAAAGGGTGGTTTAGACTTGGGTCTTCTCTTGGGCTGTTCTCCATGGGCTCGGGCCTTTTGGTGAATCAAATGAATGTGTGGACTCCCTTCATGGCTGATCCAAGTGTTTAAAGACTTCAAATCCTCAAAGCTCGCAATCTGATGTAGTTCAGGCAGTCGGTCAGCGAGTAGTTCAGGCAGTCGGTCAGCGAGTAGTTCAGCATGCTTGTCAGCGAGTAGTTCAGCATGCTTGTCAGCGAGTAGTTCAGCATGCTTGTCCGCGAGTAGATCAGAATGTACATCAGCTATCATCATTGAATCATATGGATGGTGAATGATTCCTTGATGACTTGGTGTTGCCTCATTAAAAACCTTTCTAGGTAAACCCATTGGGACAAACCCTAGATAAGGGAAAAAGAGTGCAACAGTCATATCCCAATAATAAGGTGATTTGACTTGCTAATTTTTGATCCCTCTTGAACTGTCAGACTTCTTAGGGTTAATATCATGGTGAATAATTAACCCTTCACCTTGTACTTGATCAGAACTCCACTTAGACAAAAATTCTCCAAAATTCTCCATGTAGACCGGTTTGATGTGCTCTAGGTCTAATCTAGTTCTGATGTCCGCATCAAAGAGTGTTTAGAAGTGTGGAGAAACACTTATTGAAATTAGGTCCCAAATAGGCTAAGAACTCGGAAACTTTGCGTTGAACGACTAAATGACTTATCTGGTGTTGTCTGAGGTTAGAATATGTTAGAATATAATAAATTTGATTGATTACAAGTGCTAGAGATACATGTCGATTCCTTAGAAGTGTGGAGAAAGACTTGTTGAAATTTGGTCCCAAATGGGCTAAGAACTCAGAAACATTGTGTTATACCACTACTTGGCTTGTCTAGTGTTGTTTTGGGTTAGAATATGTTAGAATACAATAAATTTAATTGATTAAAAGTGCTAGATATGCATGAAGAATGTTTACAAGTGTGGAGAAACACTTGTTGAAATTGGGTCCCAAATGGGCTAAGAACTCGGAAACATTGCGTTGAAGCACTTCATGGCTTGTCTAATGCTGTTTTGGGTTAAAATATGTTATAATATAATAAATTATACATGAAGAGTGTTTAGAAGTGTGGAGAAAGACTTGTTGAAATTTGGTCCCAAATGGGCTAAGAACGCAGAAACATTGCGTTGAACCACTTAATGACTTATCTAGTGTTGTTTGGGGTTAGAATATTTTAGAATACAATAAATTTTATTGATTACAAGTGGTAGAGATGCATGAAGAGTGTTTAGAAGTGTGGAGAAACAGTTGTTGAAATTGGGTCCCAAATGGGCTAAGAACTCGTAAACATTGCGTTGAACCACTAAATGACTTATCTGGTGTTGGCTGAGGTTAGAATATGTTAGAATATAATGAATTTGATTGATTACAAGAGCTAGAGAGCATGAAGAGTGTTTAGAAGTGTGGAGAAAGACTTGTTGAAATTTGGTCCCAAATGGGCTAAGAACTCAGAAACATTGCTTTGAACCACTAAATGGATTGTCTAGTGTTATTTGGGGTTATAATATGTTAGAATAAAATAAATTTAATTGATTACAAGAGCTAGAGAGCATGAAGAGTGTTTAGAAGTGTGGAGAAAGACTTGTTGAAATTTGGTCCCAGATGGGCTAAGAACTTAGAAACATTGCGTTGAACCACTAAATGGTTTGTCTAGTGTTGTTTGGGGTTAGAATATGTTAGAATACAATTAATTTGGTAGATTACAAGTGCTAGAGATACATGAAGAATGATCAGAAAGTGGAGAAAGACTTGTTGAAAATGGGTCCTAAATGGGCTAAGAACTCGGAAACATTGCGTTGAACCACAAAATGACTTGTCTAGTGCTGTTCTGGGTTAATATATGTTAAAATATAATAAATTTGATTGATTACAAGTGCTGTAGATACATGAAGAGTGTTTAGAAGTGTGGAGAAACACTTGTTGAAATTGGGTCCCAAATGGGCTAAGAACTCGAAAACTTTGCGTTGAACGACTAAATGAATTATCTGGTGTTTTCTGAGGTTAGAATATGTTAGAATATAATAATTTCGATTGATTACAAGTGCTAGAGATACATGTCAATTGCTTACAAGTGTGGAGAAAGACTTGTTGAAATTTAGTCCCAAATGGGCTAAGAACTCAGAAACATTGTGTTATACCACTACTTGGCTTGTCTAGTGTTGTTTTGTGTTAGAATATGTTAGAATACTATAAATTTAATTGATTAAAAGTGCTAGAGATGCATGTAGAGTGTTTAGAATTGTCGAGAAAGACTTGTTGAAATTGGGTCCCAAATGGGCTAAGAGCTCGGAAACATTGCGTTGAACCACTAAATGACTTATCTGGTGTTGTTTGGGGTTAGAATATGTTAGAATACAATGAATTTGATAGATTAAAAGTGCTAGAGATGCATGAAGAATGATTAGAAGTGTGGAGAAAGACTTGTTGAAATTTGGTCCCAAAATGGGCTAAGAACTCGGAAACATTGCGTTGAACAACTAAATGACTTGTCTAGTGCTGTTCTGGGTTAGAATATATTAAAATATAATATATTTGATTGATTACAAGTGCTAGAGATAGATGAAGAGTGTTTAGAAGTGTGGAGAAATACCTTTTGAAATTTGTTCCCAAATGAGCTAAGAACGCGGAAACATTGCGTTGAACCACTAAATGGCTTGTCTAGTGTTCTTTTGGGGTTAGAATATGTTAGAATTCAATAAATTTATTTGATTAAAAGTGCTATAGATGCATGAAGAGTTTTTAGAATTGTAGAGAGAGACTTGTTGAAATTGGGTCCCAAATGAACTAAAAACTCGGAAACATTGCGTTGAACCACTAAATGACTTATCTGGTGTTGTTTGGGGTTAGAATATGTTAGAATTCAATAAATTTATTTGATTAAAAGTGCTATAGATGCATGAAGGGTTTTTAGAATTGTGGAGAGAGACTTGTTGAAATTGGGTCCCAAATGGGCTAAGAACTCGGAAACATTGCGTTGAACCACTAAATGACTTGTCTAGTGCTGTTCTGGGTTAGAATATGTTAAAATGTAATAAATTTGATTGATTACAGGTGCTAGAGATACATGAAGAGTGTTTAGAAGTGTAGAGAAAGACTTGTTGAAATTTGTTCCCAAATGGGCTAAGAACGCGGAAACATTGCGTTGAACCACTAAATGGCTTGTCTACTGTTGTTTGGGGGTTAGAATATGTTAGAATTCAATAAATTTATTGGATTAAAAGTGCTATAGATGCATTAAGAGTTTTTAGAATTGTGGAGAGAGACTTGTTGAAATTGGGTCCCAAATGGGCTAAGAACTCGGAAACATTGCGTTTAACCACTAAATAACTTATCTGGTGTTGTTTTGGGTTAGAATATGTTAGAATACAATGCATTTTATAGATTCAAAGTGCTTGAGATGCATGAAGAATGTTTAGAAGTGTGGAGAAAGACTTGTTGAAATTGGGTCCCAAATGGGCTAAGAACTCAGAAACATTGCGTTGAACAACTAAATGACTTGTCTAGTGCTGTTCTGGGTTAGAATATGTTAGAATATAATAAATTTGATTGATTACAAGTGCTAGAGATACATGAAGAGTGTTTAGAAAGGTGGAGAAAGACTTGTTGAAATTTGTTCCCAAATGGGCTAAGAACGCGGAAACATTGCGTTGAACCACTAAATGGCTTGTCTAGTGTTGTTTGGGGTTAGAATATGTTAGAATTCAATAAATTTATTCGATTAAAAGTGCCATAAATGCATGAAGAGTTTTTAGAATTATGGAGAAATACTTGTTGAAATTAGGTCACAAATGGGCTAAGAACTCGGAAACATTGCGTTGAACCACTAAATGACTTGTCTAGTGCTGTACTGGGATAGAATATGTTAAAATATAATAAATTTTATTGATTACAAGTGCTAGCGATACATGAAGAGTGTTTAGAAGTGTGGAGAAACACTTGTTGAATTTGGGTCCCAAATGGGCTAAGAACTCGGAAACATTGCGTTGAACCACTTAATGGCTTGTCTAATGCTGTTTTGGGTTAAAATACGTTAGAATATAATAAATTATACATGAAGAGTGTTTAGAAGTGTGGAGAAAGACTTGTTGAAATTTGGTCCCAAATGGGCTAAGAACGCAGAAACATTGCGTTGAACTACTTAAAGACTTATCTAGTGTTGTTTGGGGTTAGAATATGTTAGGATACAATAAATTTGATTAATTACAAGTGGTAGAGAGGCATGAAGAGTGTTTAGAAGTTTGGAGAAACAGTTGTTGAAATTGGGTCCCAAATGGGCTAAGAACTCGTAAACATTGCGTTGAACCACTAAATGACTTATCTGGTGTTGGCTGAGGTTGGAATATGTTAGAATATAATAAATTTGATTGATTACAAGAGTTAGAGAGCATGAAGAGTGTTTAGAAGTGTGGAGAAAGACTTGTTGAAATTTGGGCCCAAATGGGCTAAGAACTCAGAAACATTGCTTTGAACCACTAAATGGCTTGTCTAGTATTATTTGGGGTTATAATATGTTAGAATAAAATAAATTTAATTGATTAAAAGTGCTAGAGATGCATGAAGAGTGTTTCGAATTGTGGAGAAAGACTTATTGAAATTGGGTCCCAAATGGGCTAAGAACACGGAAACATTGCGTTGAACCACTAAATGGCTTGTCTAGTGTTGTTTGGGGTTAGAATATGTTAGAATTCAATAAATTTATTTGATTAAAAGTGCCATAAATGCATGAAGAGTTTTTAGAATTGTTGAGAAATACTTGGTGAAATTGGGTCCTAAA
>NW_006238908.1:164925-179361 GCF_000375325.1 Capsella rubella | reverse complement strand
GATTGATTACAAGTGGTAGAGATGCATGAAGAGTGTTTAGAAGTGTGGAGAAACAGTTGTTGAAATTGGGTCCCAAATGGGCTAAGAACTCGTAAACATTGCGTTGAACCACTAAATGACTTATCTGGTGTTGGCTGAGGTTAGAATATGTTAGAATATAATGAATTTTATTGATTACAAGAGCTAGAGAGCATGAAGAGTGTTTCGAATTGTGGAGAAAGACTTGTTGAAAATGGGTCCCAAATGGGCTAAGAACTCGGAAACATTGCGTTGAACTACTAAATAACTTATCTGGTGTTGTCTGAGGTTAGAATATGTTAGAATATAATGAATTTGATTGATTACAAGAGCTAGAGAGCATGAAAAGTGTTTAGAAGTGTGGAGAAAGACTTGTTGAAACTTGGTCCCAAATGGGCAAAGAACTCAGAAACATTGCGTTGAACCACTAAATCGCTTGTCTAGTGTTGTTTGGGGTTAGAATATGTTAGAATACAATAAATTTAATTAATTAAAAGTGCTAAAGATGCATGAAGAGTGTTTAGAATTGTGGAGAAAGACTTGTTGAAATTGGGTCCCAAATGGGCTAAGAACTCGGAAACTTTGCGTTGAACCAATAAATGACTTATCTCGTGTTGTCTGAGGTTAGAATATGTTAGAATATAATAAATTTGATTGATTACAAGAGCTAGAGAGCATGAAGAGTGTTTAGAAGTATGGAGAAAGACTTGTTGAAATTTGTTCCCAAATGGGCTAAGAACGCAGGAACATAGCGTTGAACCACTAAATGACTTATCTAGTGTTGGCTGAGGTTAGAACATGTTAGAATATATTTAATTTGATTGATTACAAGAGCTAGAGAGCATGAAGAGTGTTTAGAATTGTGGAGAAAGACTTGTTGAAATTTGGTCCCAAATGGGCTAAGAACTCGGAAACTTTGCGTTGAACCACTAAATGACTTATCTGGTGTTGTCTGAGGTTAGAATATGTTACAATATAATGAATTTGATTGATTACAAGAGCTAGAAAGCATGAAGAGTGTTTAGAAGTGCGGAGAAACACTTGTTGAAATTTGGTCCCAAAAGGGTTAAGAACTCAGAAACATTGCGTTGAACCAGTAAATGGCTTGTCTAGTATTGTTTGGGGTTAGAATATGTTAGAATAGAATAAATTTATTGGATTAAAAGTGCTAGAGATGCATGAAGAGTGTTTAGAATTGTGGAGAAAGACTTGTTGAAATTGGGTCCCAAATGGGCTAAGAACTCGGAAACTTTGCGTTGAACCCCTAAATGACTTATCTGGTGTTGTCTGAGGTTAGAATATGTTAGAATATTATTAATTTAATTGATTACAAGATCTAGAGAGCATGAAGAGTGTTTAGAAATGTGGAGAAAGACTTGTTGAAATTTGGTCCCAAATGGGCTAAGAACGCAGAAACATTGCGTTGAACCACTAAATGGCTTGTCTAGTCTTGTTTGGGGTTAGAATATGTTAGAATACAATATATTTGATTGATTACAAGTGCTAGAGATGCATGAAGAGTGTTTAGAAATGTGGAGAAAGACTTGTTGAAATTGGGTCCCAAATGGGCTAAAAACTCGGAAACTTTGCGTTGTACCACTAAATGACTTATCTGGTGTTGTCTGAGGTTAGAATATGTTAGAATATAATAAATTTGATTGATTACAAGAGCTAGAGAGCATGAAGAGTTTTTAGAAGTGTGGAGAATGACTTGTTGAAATTTGTTCCCAAATGGGCTAAGAACGAGGGAACATTGCGTTGAACCACTAAATGGCTTGTCTAGTGTTGTTTGGGGTTATAATATGTTAGAATACAATATATTTATTTAATTAAAAGTGCTAGAGATGCATGAAAATTGTTTAGAAATGTGGAGAAAGACTTGTTGAAATTGGGTCCCAAATGGGTTACGAACTCGGAAACCTTGCGTTGAACCACTAAAAGACTTATCTGGTGTTGTTTGGGGTTAGAATATGTTACTTTTTCTGCAAACAAAAGTAAAGGTTTATCAATCTTCATTTATAAATCTCAGTCTGCAAGTTAAAAGCATTACATATACATACCAGTTCTTCACTTAATCGAACCATTCCTTTACGGCTAAAGTGTGAGGAATCTGTTTCTGTCGTCTCTCCTTGTATGAATCACTCACAGCCTTAAAGGCTGAGCTAGTTTTCTCATTGACAAATTTTTGCCACTCCACTAGCAGAACATTTTTTGGTTTCAGCTGGATCCTATCCTTCATGGTCTTAGCACTCCGAATCTGTGAGACTACACGTGATTTAGATGCTCTCCAAAGACATCCCATCTGTCGGAAAACAGCAGTCTTTTGATACTCCTCTTCTAATTCAAACATTGCCTACATTAAGTTAACATAGAAAAAACTAGCATTAGAATCTAAAAGTTAGAATATTCAGCTAACACAAAGAGACATGTGCAGAAACTTTTACATGAATAGATTTCCAAAGAACTGTCTTGGTCTTTTCCTCAACTTTTCTCCAATCATCAATTATTATAGGAACGTGTTCTCTTACAAAAGGACCAAGGTAAGATGACAGCTTCACTGACCCTGGTCCACATGGTTCACCAAATTCTGTAAATTCAACGTGTTCTCGTACATTTGGATCCCTGGCGATATGTTTCATTCTAGTAGGACCACTCCTTCTCTTAGATGGAGGTTGAACTGGATCTGCTTGTTCTTTCTCTGGATCTTCACTGTTCTCATCCTCATCTCTATTCTCAATAACCTCATTGTTTTCCTCCTGCTGTATATTATCATTCTCAACAGCTTCAGCAACTTCATTGACAACAGCTTCCGCAACTTTATCACCCTCCTTATTCACTTGACTAGAAGACTCAGGTACATGTTTTGCTTTCTTTTTCTGAATAAACTTTGTACGCGCCATACTGGTTCACTTGAAAGCAAAATGGAAAAGGTGTTAAAACCCATGTTACATTCATTAGTCAAAAGAAAGACATATACAAACCAAAAATAATAGATCAACACACATACATTTTCCAAACAAGAAACAATATATCAAAACATTAACAAACAACGCACAAAGGTCCTACATTACTGATTCAAACATTTATCCCTTCACAATCATCTCTGGCATTCTGATCTTCTTCATCTAAGTCATATGTGTCCATGTTAACATCTGCTGCCACTGGCCCAATATCTCCAGTTCCATCTTCATGATCTTCCTCACTGTATTTTCTAGAAGATCCTTTCATCACAACATACCAATTCGAAGAATCATTTTCCCGCAAATAAAATACTTGCTTTGCTTAAGAGGCTAGAATGTATGGATCCCTTGCAAATGACTGTTGATTCTAGTTGAGGTTGACAAGTGTAAATCCATCTTCTTCCTTCACTCCATTTCCTCTGTTATCCCATTGACACCGAAATATCGGTATGTAAAAGATGTTGTAATCCATCAAAATAATATCCACTACTCTGCCATAATATGAAACCATATCAACCATCTGTGAAGCATCTCTTGCACTAGCTTTACAGAGGGAGATAGCCTCATGAACAACCCCACAGTTTTGACTTTGCCTTGAAACTGAACTCGTGTGAAATCTATGACCATTCACTATATAACCAGTATAAGAACGTGTGACGCTGCGAGGACCATATGCTAACCACTTTAGTGTTTCTTCATGTCCTTGTGGATCCATAGGTACATGCGCCATAAAGGCATCTTGGTTAATAGTTAGTTGATTAATAAATGATCAAGCAATCATATATCAATATCTTAAATAAGACAATATTTGCCTTGTCTTTTAACCATCCAGCAAAATGCTTACTATGCATATTCCACAGCAGTGTAGCATCACGATTACATTTTCCATTAGACTCTTGCAGATATTGAAGGTGCATGCTACAAAGATCATAAACACTATCAGAAATTAATTTATAAAAGGTCTAAAAACATAAGTAGAAAATATAGTAACTTACTCGACAAAAGGTTCCACCAAAGCCATATTTGAATGATAGCAAGATGAGCTATTCTCTTCTCTGCCTCAGTCAATAAAATTGTAGTGGATGCAGATATTGGACGACCCTCTAGTATAGGGCTGCTTTGGTCCTCATCATTTCTCTACACTTTTTCTCCAACATTGGTTGTCGTTTTCAAAAACTCACTACAGAACTTCATACATTCTTCTGCGAGGTACGCCTCAGCCTACAACCTTCCGGTCTAGCTGGATTTCTTACAAAGTCTTTCATGACTTTCATGTATCTGCAGACATTTACCAACAATGAACATTAATGCAAGATTAGTCATTTGGATAAATTAAACACTATACAATTAAAAGACAAATAGAAGATACCTTTCAAATGGGTACATCCACCGAAAGTGCACTGGTCCACATAGCCGAGCTTCTCTGCCTAGATGTACAGTAAGGTGGACCATAATATCGAAGAAGCTTGGTGGGAAATATCTCTCAAACATGCAAAGAAATTCAACTATCTTAGTTTCCATAACTGCTATTTGCTCTCTATCAATAACTCGCTGGCATAACTTGTTGAAGAACACGCACAACCGTGTAATACATATCCTCGGGCCATTAGGAAGTAAACCTTTTAGCGCAACCGGGAGGAGTTGCTGCATCAACACATGATAATCATGTGATTTGAGTCCTGAAATCTTGCAATCATCTATTGTTACACCTCTGAATATGTTAGAACAATATCCATCCGGTCCTCTAAAGTCGAAAAGTCTCTTGCAAAATACTTTTTCTCTGTCTTTGTCAAGGACCATGGTGCTGCAGGAAGGTAAGTTCTTTTACCTTTAGTTTGAAGATGTAAATCCATACGAATACCGAGATTTTGAAAATCTTTCCGAGCGTTGAGACCGTCTTTAGACTTCCCACAATGCAACAATGTCGAGACTAAGCTTGCAGCCACATTTTTTCCACATGCATGACATCCAAGTTATGCCTTAATGGTAATTCCTAAACAAAAAAATACAGATAAGAAAAACAAAGTTAGAGAAAATCTTACTATCTCAATTCCGTAAAACACCTAAAAGATCAGAAGTTAAATACCTCCCAATAAGGCAGTTGGAAAAAGATAGACCGTGTTTTCCATCTTGATAACTCTTCTTCATCTACTACATCATCTTCTTCATCTTCCTCTGATTCAGTTTCATCATCAGAACATGATCCTGTAGACTCAACCCTTTGTCTCTTCCTTCCACTTTCTTTACAGTTTCCAAATTCATTTTTGAAGTTTTTTAGGAGCTGACTGATATTATGACCTGTCTGAATCCTACCCTTTTTCCCATACTCAACTTTTCCACCAAACCATGCTTTCTTTGACCGATACCTATGTGACAGTGGCAAGCCCATCCTATGACACATATACACATGCTTCCTGCTATGCTTTAACCACTGAGTATCAGTTGTTTTTCCGCATACAGGACATGCCATCTTACCCTTAACTTTGCAGCCTGCAAGATTGCCGTATGCTGGGAAATCATTTATTGTCCAGAGAAGAATCGCCTTAAGTGTGAAAGTAGTTTTGCTATATGCATCATATGTTACCTCTCCCGTTAACAATAAATGATTCAGATCTTCTATGAGAGGTGCCAAATAAACGTCAATGTTGTTTCCAGGTTGGTGCGGACCAGGAATCAATAAGGTGAGAAATATGTTTTCCTTCTTCATACACAAGTGAGGCGGCATATTGTAGTTAACAACCAAGACTGGCCAACAACTATACTTAGAATTCTTCATATTGAATGGATTAAAACCATTAGTTGAAAGTCCAAGCCGGATGTTCCTTTCTTCACTAGCAAAGGAAGGATACTTGTCATTTATTTGATCCCAAGCAACTGATTCTACCGGATGACGAATTTTACCGTCGTTGCTCTTGTTCGTGGAATGCCACCTTAAATTTTTTGCCATTTCCTCAGACCTATACATTCTCTTCAGCCTAGGGATAATTGGAAAATATCTTAAAACGTTAATATTCTGAGGGACACCCTTCTTGACTTCACCACTGTGGATGTTAATATTCCATCTTGAAGCTTTGCATTTTAGACAACTCTCAAGCATCTTATAGTTCTTTCTGAATAGTATACAGTCATTCACACAAGCATGTATCTTCTCATAACCTATATCTAATGACTTCAGAAATTTCTTCACATCATAGAATGTTTGTGAAATCATATCTAAACCTTCGAGATTTGTCTTGCTACAGAGAGTATCCTAGCAACTGTATCTACAGCCTGAAGAACTGAACCCGTCGGAGCTCAAGCTTGAAACCAAACAAAAATCAATTAATCACCAAATTGATTAAGATGAAGGAAACATCGAGTAAATACAAATCGATTAAGCTGAAGGAAAAATCAAGTAATTACAAATCGTACCTTCACGTTTTGTCTTATTGAAGTGTAAACCCTAATTTTAACGGAGAGGATAAGCCGATGACCTTAGAGATTATCAGCGGCGTCAAGTTTTGTTGTGGTGGTTGTGCTCGTCGTAGCAGAGAGAGAGATGATGTCGGAGAAATTAATCAAAAGATATGTGTTGAGATATCAGATGAAACGAAAGAGATCTAGATCTGTTTTCTTTTTCTTCGGGAAATATGTATTTTTCTAAGTATGGCGCTTAATTTTACCAAATATTGGTGCCTATAGAACCATAGCATAATTTTGGTTCCGAAAACATAATCTATGTGTTCCGCTTATTAATTTTACGGCTTAGCACTAATTTAATGGTGTAATTAGATATCCACCCAAATTAACCATATATACTAGCATTATTCAAATTCGTGCTATCCTCATGTGCTATTAATACACTAATTTGTTGTAGTGTTGGCTCAACCTTTTGATTCGTATGATTAATATTTTGTGTTGAGCGGTCAAGCTAAAGACCAAAAATAAGCGCTTGGTGGGAGGCAACCCACCAGATGTCCCAGGTTAGTTTTCTTATTTTTATTCTTCTTTTTTTGCATCTTCATTTATTTTTTTCTTTTTGGTTGTGATATTTTCTTTTGGAATTGTTCTCGCACTGAGACAGTGTGAAGGAAGTCTGGTGGAGGATGTCATTAGTCTACTGATGCAATTTGCTTTTTCTTATGTTTCATTTTTATGTTTTCTTGAGTCTGTCAGTTAGTTTTATCGAGTCAAATCGTGTATGTTTTATTGAGTCAAAATGTTGTATGAGAACTATGAGCTTTTCTTAGGGGATTTCACCTTGCTTGATTTCATTGCCTTGGGACCATTTAGCATTGTTTAAGGATAACTTGGAATTTCAGGAAAGTTCATGACTAGATCACTCGTATAATCCCTCACTTCAAAATTTGGATGATTTGAGCTTAACCTTGCTTATTTGAACTTAATCTTGACTTGTTATATCTCACTTAGGGGGTTGGCAATCATGTAATGAATCATACATTCAGAGTTTAGTTCACGTTATTTTACCACTCTTTGTAAACTCTGAATGGCTAGACTCATATTTAGTCTAGTACCACACCTTTAGCCCTATCCATGTTTCAGACCACATGCATTCGTATGTCAATGTCATTATGTGCATTCATGTGCAAGAACTACGGAGTATACAGACCAACATAGCTTTCCTTTAATTAGGATTGTAATTGTAGTTGTCTAGGGTGATTGACATTGATTTCTTGTGATTATATTGTTATATTCATGAGCATGTGCTATGAGCAATCATGATTGAGTTTTGTTGATGCAGTTTGTGAGACGAGAACTGGTTCCACTCCCGCGTCAAAAAAGAAAACAAAAGAGAAAATAATGGGAAAGGAGAAAGATTGGAACCGGAAAATTCGATTTGTCTTTGGTTTTATTTGGAAAGCATCTATGATACTTATGATTTGTCTGGAGTTTGATTTGGTTAAGGTGATATGATTTTCGCTTGGGATTTGATGTGGTTAAGGTGATCCGAGTTAGAGGGAAGTTATGTACCTCCCAATTAGTCTGTGTCTCAGTGTGATTTTGCATAATGTTTGCATCCGTTCGTATTACTGCTGAACCTTAAACACTTGAGCCACCTAAAACTGCTTTTACACCTCGACCATAATGTGTTCGATATTCCCTTTTTGAGAGTGCACGAAACTTCTAATGAATGTTAAAAGGTTAAGTTATTTGATTCTGAAGTTCTTTGTGCTTTAGGAATCTCATGAAGTCATGGTGAAGTATGTTATTGTACGGTTTGATATAAACTTTGTGGTAGTGGTTTGCAGGCAATTGATTAAGAGCATGATCCCAGAAGAATATGTGAGTTCTCATGATTCAAACCTCTTCTCTTGGTTAAGATTTTTGTTTTGCTTGAGGACAAGCAAGAATCTAAGTCGGGGGAGTTGATATATTGTGTTTTTATCGGTTTTAAGTCTTTCTTTTCTCTTTCATTTTATAATTTTTATTGAGTCAAAATGTGTTTTTAGAGTCTTTTAGTCCAGTATAGAGTCTTTACAGGTTTTAGGTTGCTTTGGAATAAAATGAGCCATTTTGGAATGCAAACTCACATTTGGAGATGTAAATTCATGTAGAAGTGTCAGATGTTTGAGATCATATGGACGGCTTTCCACCATTAGATCTTGCTCATATTTTGACACAAGATGAAGACAGGTGTTAGCTATGACGGTGCATTAACGAGTTACACCTGATTTCGTGAAGACAGGTCATTCTGACGAGTTGTTGAAGCTAATGCAGAAGTAAAACCTAGGAGCATTAGACAGATCGGTCTAACATTTGGATCGATCGGTCCCTTACCTCTGACGCATTTTTTGGCCCATATTCGAACCGAAACACTTCATAACCGACCCAAATCGTCTCCTATTGTTTTTATACCCTAGGCTCGACTTTTGAGCAGCCATCCTTCATATTTTTGAGTTCTAAACGTTGTTCTTTCCTTCTTAAAAACTTTTGGGTGAAGAATCCATCCTCTTGACACTTGATGAAGATTTCTAAATCCTTTTTTATTGTTTCTGAAATTTCATCATGTTTTCTTCATCTATGATTTTTTTTTTCTATTTTGCTATGTTTGAGTAGTCTCTTAATTGGGTTTTAGGGTTTCAAGTAGGAGAATTCAATGATTTGATAGATTAGTTTTCTTAGGGAATTCTTAATCTTTAGGTTCTTCAATTTACATGTTCTCAATGCTAGAATAGGATTGATCACCCTATTTTAGAACTTAGGCTTTTATGTGTTTCAGAGATGTTCGATAAAATGCCTGAATGAATGTAAATTGAGCATTGTATTTCTAACCTGCGAGAGTTGATGTTAGAATGTTTTGTGAACCAAATGAACATGTTTGATAATGCGAATTTGGCTAGGAAATTACAGATGAGAGTTTAGTAATTGAATAGTTAAATTTATTGATTAATGTCTTGGGAGAGAGTTAGTCTAAACTTGTGTTCATGTTTAAGAACGGCTCTTCATGTTTGAATTCCATATCGCTTTTATTTGTTATTCATTGATTCTTTGAAAATACCCTGCTGCGGAATGTCTTTAACTCATAAGTTTAATCACAGTTTATTTTTCATTTTTATTTACAAATTGAAAAACCAAACAACAAGTCTTTTCCGCTTTAGCTAAGAACGAGTCTCGCAAGTCTTTAGTGTACCATTGCTCCTTGTGATCGATCCCGCATATACTTTACTTCGGTTAAGTTATCGGGATTAATACTCGAGTAATCAAGCTGGCGCCGCTGCCGGGGAGCAATTGCGTTACCTAAATATTTAGGATTAGTTTTTAGTCTAGAGTATTTTCTCTACAGTTTTTTTTAACTAACAATTTTTATTTCTTTTTGGTTGTATTTTAGGAGTTGTTGGCCATGGAATTCAATGATTGGCCACAAGAAGAAGAGGATGAGCCATATATAGAGCCACCATAATAAATGAGATAATTTAAATGTTACGAAAATGACACTATTGGATAAAATTGTACATGTTTCATAAGGATGATCGATAAACTTCGACCGTTCGACGCATTTCTTAGACTTTCGGAATTCAGAACTCTTCTATGATGGTTTTAATGATAATCCATCGAAAAAATTGGCATCAATACGGAACTTTCCGAAACTTGGTCGAGGACCTCAATTTTATTCGTCCGGATGGGTCGACCGGCAACCGAGTAATCGATAAACATTGACCGGTCAAGACATTTCTTCAACTTTCTTCATTTCAAACTCTTCTATGATAGTTTTAAGCTGAATCTATCGAAAAATATTCGCATCAATACGGGACTTTACGAAACTTGGTCGAGGACCCCAAGTTTTTCTCGTTCAGATGGGTCGATCGGCTACAGGGTAATCAAGATTCGACTGTTCGAGTCATTTTTTGACTATATACGACCGTCCGAGACATTTTTCGACAATAGACATTCATAAATATTCAATGATGTTTTAAAGGAGATATCATCTGAAAAATTAGTTCTTGCCTATTATGGATATAATTTGGTTCACTTTTATTCTGAATTTTTGACTTTGTCCACATGAACCAATTGTATTATAATTTTGAAGATAATATGAATACTATAGCATGATCAAGATTAATACGTAATTATCAAACCAAAAATGATAATAAAAATAATTTCAGCCCAATATTTAAATACCATCAATGTAAAAATAAATGTTTATATATCAAGCAATAGACCAAAATTTGTATATTGTTAAACAAAAACCTGATTTAAAAACAAAGACAACATACTTACATTATCTATATATATAAAGTTAGCTTTTTCTCTCTTCTCCTTAAGCCACATCATCATCCTAATCATCATCCACCTCATTTTATTATTTAATTTAAAATTAATTATATCATTTTATCATATAATTTTAAGATTTAGACCTATGTAAATAAGTTTTCCAAAAAGGAATATGAAAAGTCTTTTCTTATATTATACATTATAAAACTAAAAAGGATAATTGATTAAAAATTTAAAAAAACTTACTAATTATCGATTTTACTAACAAATATATAAATAATAGATTATAGTTTTTAAGTGTTTAATATATATATATATATATCAATTAAAAATAAATGACACAAAATTCGATTATATTTACACAATTTAAACCTAAATTATAATGAGATTTAACGGGAATAAAACAAAAAGTAAGAAATTTTGAGTATATAAATCTATCTACAGTAATTTATGTCTCACAAAAGTTTCCAACATAAACGAGATAGGTAGGAACGAAACATGAATTATCATTTTTTAAAAACGTATAAAAAGGTAAAAAAAAAAAAAACCCAAAATTATATAAAGGTTTCCAATATGAATTTAACTAATATTTTCCAATACAACAATATGTTAAACTAATAAACAAAATAAAAAGTTAACTATATTTAATAAAAATTAAAAAATTAAAATAAATTAACAAAATTAAATGAAATAAACCAAATATAAAGTAAATTATACTAATATGTTAAATTTAAAAATTGTTCCATATGAAAAAAAGAAAAATATATAAATCATAAAATCAGAAACAAATATATAATAGTATAAAAATGATCAGAACGAGATATAAATTACGTCAATTCCCAAAAAAAATGTAAAACAAAAAAAAAACTTATGACAATTATAAAGAGATAATGTAAACAATAAAAAATATAACAATTCACCCGAAACCCACAAATCATTTTCTAATTTTGGGCCAACATATTAAAAATGCCCACAATATTAACATCTATATTTATATCTGGTAATAACCCTAATAGCACATATTTATGAGTTTCTCAATGATTCTCCACTGCACTTCCGTTTATACTCACACTTCGCCTTATACTATACACACTTAATTTCTCAACAACTAATGAAGCTAAAACTCAATAGGTTTTCTATACAAACATAATCTAAGTTATAAAAAAAAGTATGGTATAGTGAAAAATTTAAGTAAAAAATAAAATACGAATCAGTTACTCATAAACAATGTAATAAACTCCCGCGCGTAGCGCGGCCAACCGACTAGTTACAGATAAAGTAATACTTAGGACATCCGTTTAGGTAAAAAATGGAACTGGTACAATAATTTTTCCATGAAGTTACGAAAATAAGTTACAACTAATCAAAAAATGATCTAACCGACCAGATTACTTCTAAGCTGATGTTGCAAGGGTCGTCTCTTCTACTCCTTGGTTCGAAGAGTTGTTGAAATGGTATGATGCAGCAAACTCAGAGCTACAAAAATTAAAATTTTACATTGGTAAAATTCTATATAAGAGAAGCAACTTATTAAAAAATATTGGCTATGGACAGTATGTAAGAAATCACCTTGTTCTGTGATGTTGAAGTCCAAGATTATTTGGATTTAAAATTACCCTTGAAAATCCACCATCATGTTCAGCATCATTGGTAATACACGGCTTTCCTAAAATGTATCATGAAGAAAGAATAGAATTCTAGTTCTTAATCCGTGCTATAGAATAATGTCCAAATCATATGCATAGAGTTAAATTAAGTGGTTACCTTGATAGGATGACAATCTCCAAAATCTGAGTACACAAAAGACTGGGTGTATTTTGTATGTGGTATTGTATCCCTTTGATATCCATTCAGTTAAGAACTTGCCACCACTGTCTCCTCTTAAACGACAGGAGATATTTTCATTCCTGCAACAGGATATACTCTGTAAGCATACCGAGATAAAAGCAAACAATTCAATGTAGATTGAACATAACTTTAGCAAAGTTTAGCAAGTTACCTTCCATTAATTAGCTTGAATACCAAAGAGTTGACACCATAACTATCACCATACTCATCCATCTTTCTAAACTCTTCTTTCAAAGGACCAACATCAATAACAGAACTGTAGAAATCTAGCATGACTCGCAAGAAGACAACTTTTGTTAAAATTTATTACTTTAAACATATTGAACTTTATACAACAGGCTGTAAAATAAAAGAAAACTTACCATACGAATTATTGGATGAGATGACTCCTTTGAAGACATGACTAAAATCTTCAAACCAGTAGTAATCTCTGGTGGACAGAGTCTCTAGGATCATCATGTCTGTCTCCTCAAGAAACTTTATCTGGTACTGATGGCTGGTGTTCCGTTCTGGCAAGACTGGCTTGATGACCTTGAAATTTCGAATGTTGTACCATTCCCCATCGTAGATATGATTTGGTATAGAGTTCTTGGAATTCTTGCAGAATATAGAAGCCTCAATACGATCACCCTACAATAAGAATCCAGTATTTTTACAATTGTTATATCTAAACCAATCAATATAACCTATTAAGCAATTCTAGTGATTAATATGTTATAGAGTTCTGAACAATTGAGTTTAGCACAATTACATTTAGAAGTCATCTACTTAAAACGTTGTGTCCAACCATGATCACAATAATCAAGTATGCTTAAATTGCTATATGTAAACCATTCAACTAATCGATTCGATGACTATATTTAAGTTACAAACGAATGCTATATGTAAATAGGATAGTTAATTACCCTTTGATCAGCAAGGATTAAAACCCTTTTCATCATGAAATCTCTCCTGTAAGCAATACTCAAAATCTTCACGTCTATGTTCCAATCAGTCCTCGACGGATTCAAATTGGCTATGCAATCCCTCTGCATTTTGAAACGCCGTGTAGAATTTCGCGATTTTTTTGAAGAAATTGTAGAAGAAAAGATTTCGTGTTTAAGAGTTTTATCGGTTCACTATTGCCAAATAGATTCACAGTTGGAAGAAGATGAAAAGTCTATTAATGAAACAATATATATAATCATAAATCAAAACAGTGCGTCGTTTATGTTTTCAGTTAAGTTTAATTTTTCAATTTTTTGTATAAAACTGTTATTTCGTGTGAAATTAGTATGTTCTATTCAAATCATAAATAATAAATTAGATTTGATTAATGTTGATTATTTTTGATAAATTGGTATCTTAAAGATTTTTTTGGCACTAAACGAATTTCCAAATATATTCCATACATTAAATTGATCGGTAAATGGACTAATAATTTTAATTTAGCTAAAATATTAGTAATTGTATAAAGTCTAATTTTTTAAAATCAAAAACCAATAGTTTGGTAGATTTAAAATTTAAAACAAATGCAATAGCATTCTTATTCAAGTTTGGAAAAAATATCTTAAAAGGATGCATTGTAATGCTTATTCGTGCATGGAAAGGTAAACACGTAAAACTTTAAGAAGGAAACGCAAGTGTTTTTAGAGATTATTAAAGTATCAATTTAAAAAAACAACAATGTAAACTACTATTAAAACTTTCGAAATTACATCTTCATATATTTTAAAACTATCATACTCTATTTTGCTAATTATAAAGAAACTTTTACACCTTAAATATAATTCTTTAGTTGTAATGCATTTTTTAAGTAGCGACTATAAGTATTAGAGAATTTATTTAGAAAATACATTAGGTTTATTCGATAAAAATTGAAAAGATTAACTATTCAAATCGAAATTATTCAAGAGTG
>NW_006238908.1:163246-164825 GCF_000375325.1 Capsella rubella | reverse complement strand
CTTGATACGTAACTAAATGTTATCAAAAACTTCTTTAACAACTACGTTAAGTGTCTTGTTTTGACATGCCCCATCTTCATTCGTAATCAAAATCTTCAATCATTTTCTCGTCGTCACTCTAGATAGTGCAACATATAGTTGTCCATGTGTAAAGACTGGCTTTGGTAAAAACAATCCAACGTATTCCAACGTTTGACCTTGGCTTTTGTTAATAGTAATTGCATACGCAAGAACTACAGGAAATTGGCGACGCCTCATACGGAAAGGAAACTTTGCATCTGGCAAAGACACAAACATTCTAGGGATAAGTACTTTTTCATTCACACCGTTACCTGTTACGATTCTTGCCTTTATAACATGATTAGCCATCTGAGTAACAATTAACCTCGTACCATTGCACAAACCACCTTTAGGATCTATATTCCTCAGCAACATGATAGGGGCTCCCTTCTTCAAGGTTAATTCATGCTTAGGTAATCCAGAAACGTTTATACTGTTTAAAAATTCCTGCGAGTAGACCATATCGTCGAAAACACTCGTATCCGATGTTTTAATGGAATCCGAACTAAGATAACGCCGTTTTTCACCTATAATAATATCGTTAAATATATATAAGACACAAGTAATCTACTATATTTTATTTTTTTCAAAAAGTATAGAATAAATACATGTAAACAATTATAATACACACCTGGTAGTTGAGAAAGCATATATTGATTGATTTTATCAACGTCTTCGTTCCTTGGACTAAGAATAGCTCTTCGCTTAAAGAATCTTGGGTCATTCTCTTTAGCGAAGGAATTACCATAGATTTCATGAACAATTGCGTGGATAGGATCCTCAGATGCTTTTATTAGTAAATCTTCGGGTATTTCTATTTCGACCTCGCCATCGTTTGGCTCGTTGATTTTCCCATCACCGATATCCAGAAGCCACTTTGAGAACTCGGCAAGATCATCCGATTGCGCGTTATTAACACCTTTTCGTAAGCGCATATTTTCTGTAAGCTTTAAAACTTTACAACTTGGCCAAAGCAACGATGAGTTTATAGAGGCCAAAACTGTTGCGACCCTACCACCTTCAGGAATTACTGGGAGAATCTGTCTAAAATCACCTCCCAAAACAACTACCTTACCTCCAAAAATCCTATTGGACTTCATTATATCTTGCAAAGTCCTATCCAACGTTTCAAAACAATATCTGTTCATCATCGGAGCCTCGTCCCATATAATGAGTTTTGATTCTCTAATCAATTCTGCTAAATCGGACTCTGCATCGATCGAACACATTGAGTATTCGTTTATATTGATAGGTATACAGAACCTAGAATGAGCTGTCCTACCACCTTGTAACAGCAAAGCAGCTATTCCACTCGATGCAACGTTTAGAACAATATTACCTTTAGATCGAATATCAGCTCCAAGAATACTCCACAAGAAAGTTTTTCCAGTACCACCAAATCCATGCACAAAAAACATACCACCCTTGTTTTTATTTACCGAGTAAATTATCTCTTGATAAACCCTTCTTTGCTCTTCAGTTAACATAGCAAATAGTCGGTTGTATTCTGTCTTTTGTT
>NW_006238908.1:159853-162749 GCF_000375325.1 Capsella rubella | reverse complement strand
TTCTTTGTCATCATCCAATAATCCTAATGCATAGCAAGCATCTTTAAATTCTCCGTAAAGAACCCCGTTTACCGTTTTCAAGAATTCGAAGCTGGTCGCACCTGAAATTTTATTAAGCAAAACTCTTAAGTAGTAAGCATCCCCTATAGAATGAGGTACGTACGTAATCCTTCCTATTGCAAAACTTCTTCTTTTCCTTGATCTCAGCTTCCACATTTTTTCTTTTTATACCATGCATAAGCGGTGGGAAATTCGGCATACGTTAACTTCCTAGCTTCAAGGTCAAGTCTATTGCATTCCATCCATGCTAAGAATTTGCTTCCTCCATTTGTTGAACGTGACATAACATTTTCTATTGGATCATCCTCATTATAAATAACCAATTCTTAGCCAGGAAGATGGAAAGGCAGTTTTTCAACTTGCGTTGTACGATAACATATCGGGGAAGCTAATATTCTCCATGTAGCTTCGCATGGTGATACATATCTACAGACACACATGATTTAAGTATATTAGTGTTACCTTTAGATATAATAGAGTTATAATTTGACTATACATACCTGCTGTTAAAATATTGTTTAATCTCATTTTCTTCATCCTCTTCTCCTACATATGCTCTTATATAATCTGGTCCTTTGCTGATATATTTGAAAAGATATTTGATTGAACGTGACTGATTGCACCACTCTACATTTATGTGAGCATGATAACGTATCGACAATTCTCGATTGTACGGAATAACATATCTGTTGTCAAAATCGAAACCTCTCTTATGTACCAATCTTCCATCATCTCTTCTCCTGTATACTGGATAACCAGCATCATCTATCACAGTATTATCTACGTATGGCTTTGGAAAGAATTTTGTGCACTTACCATCCTTCATGCAAGGACTATCATTGTATTGACGTCCACAAGGCCCATGAATCATAACAACAGAAACAACTTCATATAAATACTTATCCACCTCTTTGTCCGGTATTTCAGCACTTATGAACTTATCTATGTCGTCTGTTGTGCGCATTTTACAATCCGGATGCAGAAATAAGACCATGTGAGCATGAGGTAATCCCCTTTTTTGAAATTCTATTGTATACATAGCTGCGTTAAAAAATCAAAACGGCAACGTAACTATATGTGTATATAGATGTATATATGTTTTGTATAAGAATAATAGCCTAACGTATATTAAAATAAGGTACGTACCAGAATTCACCGTACTGAAAGTTTTTTCTTTAGTGACCTGATGCATAAGCTTATCTAACTTCATTTTAAAAACCCGGCAACAAATATCTGGTCTATCCTCTTGTTTAAGACGATGTCTAGTAATATAACGCACAACTTCAGGCCACTTAGGATTGCAAGTGATCGTTATGAAAAGGTCCGGGAAACCAAAAAATTTGCAAGTGGCCATTGCATCTAAATAATGCTGCATCATATACCGTTTTCCTCCAGTAAACGACGAAGGTATGTAAATTCTTTTACCATGATCTGAAAGATCAGTACGTCCTTTATCAGCAGCTTCGAGTATCTTATCTATTCTTTCTGTCCGGAGTTTCTTTTGGTTCATCCAAATATAATTCAACCTGTTCGATTCTATAGTCGTAAAGGCATCCACTAAGAACTGTTGGAATAATTTTCCGGACATAACAACCGTAGACGCTTCTCCATATCTCTCCAAAATTCGATAAGCATAAAATTCCCTCATGCTCACGGTTTTCCTTTTCCGTCCAGCAGTATCTACAAAACCTATGTCAATCCCTAACCGATATCCGTCCTCTCCATATGGAAACAACAAAGGATATTGTAAAGGTAAATATGCCGAATGCAGCTCGCTTATTCTTTGTAAATTGCCTGAACGGCCTTCTATAATAATGTCACTCTTATTCTCACCGCAATTAAAATCACCAGGAATCAAAGCAGCAACCTCATTGCAAGTAGGTAGATTATGAGTTCTCGCATCAGAAGCTCTATCCGAAGGCAAACGTAATTTTAAATCTTCCACACCATAATCCATATTGAACCCCTCTCTTGCCGACCTAAAAGCCCGGACGTGCGGATTATGATTATCAAGCATTTTCTTGATTAGCTCTACACTCGAGGACCTCAAATTTTCGATCGATGCAGATCTTCTATAAAAACACCAAAAATGTGAATTATTTTTTTTGAAAAGTTAAATGAAAACATTATATAAGAGAACTCAAAGATGTTATTATTACCCGTATGCATTTATTCTATTAGAAACCTCATTCTGTATATCATGAATATATAGCTGTAAGAACATAGGTGTTTTACCCGGTTCTGGCAGAATATCACCAATACGGTGATAATTTTCTCCACACATCTGAAACAGATAGGGTCCAGCACCATCATTAACAGAATGTTTAACCTTGCCCCCTAAAGATGTGAACGAAAAAATCATATTGTATGCTCTTATATTATCACGGAAATTGATGCTAACATCATCGTGATTATAGAACAACGATGACAACGTATTCGGTGGAGGTTTGAGAAGAGGGAGTTTAACTTTTCCATGATGACAACACATTGAAAAAACAGGCTTTCCTTTTTTGATTTTTTTATTCACACGTTCTCCAAACCACATATAGGCTCCACAATTGTCACATATGTAAAAAGGATCGCCATCATCGTAATATCCTGCTTAACATTTAATACGTAAGCGCTGCTAAATTTCTGTTATTGTAATATATGATGTACATACTACCATTATTATTATTAGTGATAGTAATCGAATAAGAAAACGAAAGTGGAAACTAAACAAACCGTTCTCTTGTAACCCAGCTGTAACAGCCGCAAATCCGCCGATTACATTAGACGTTGTGCTATCATCACCGTGTTCGGTATCAGACTCGTCAGTAGACATATCATTTTTGCT
>NW_006238908.1:157634-159753 GCF_000375325.1 Capsella rubella | reverse complement strand
TAAAACATACAAAATCTTCTTGTAAACCAGGTAGTAGCAAAGTTTCTACACAATGACTAATAATTGGTTAGCATGTTTGATAAGCTGTTTATTCAACATGCTACCTTGGTTACACTTCTCCGTTCTTCTTGATTTCAAAACACGCATTCTATTCATCCTGTCGATTTGACATACGTTTTTGTGTGTCATGTCTTCGAATTGGTGATGTATAGATGTAGATATAGAGACATCTGTTATAGTTTTAAATTAAAAACTTGGTAACTATGTCTAGAATTAAGACCTGAATCATAAAGATTATAAATTTGGAAATAATCGTTCTATAATATTATTTTTTTTAAAAGATTTTAGAGTTTTAGTTACTCTCTCTAGACGAACCATTAGCTGCATCTTTCTTTCTCCGGCATGGAAGCTTCGTAGGTCTCATTATAGAGACATCTTCTGTAGATTTGAAAACCGGGTAACTATTTCTAGAATTAATACCTGATTCATAAATATTAGTAATTTAAAAGTCAGGGTTCTTTAATTTTTATAGATTTCAAAGATTGATTAACTATTTTTAACCATACCATGAGCTGCATCTTTCTTTCTCCGATATGGAAGCTTGGAAGGTCTCATTGTGTTTTCCTAAATGTAACGACCTACAAAAAAAATTAAAATTACAGTTAATCATTGACCTAACATGAAATCACGTCTATAATATCATCTTTACTTGATGTTCAACTTAAAGAACTGGACGATAGGTTTAAGTAAATTTTGTATATAATATATAAACTCATGGTGAAGAGATTTCGTGATTATCAAATTAAGGATCGTATTAATCTCATAATTAATTTAATTTTATTTATTAGCGAATTTGTATATATCCATTTAGTTTAATATATATTATTGTTGACATTTTCATTATCCTTTAAATTCGAAATTTTGCTTATCTATAGTTTTGCATATATTTTTGTATTAGGGATATATCTTACTTGTATTGTCACACCAAACAGTTTCCTATAACTTTAGGAACTTTAGACATAATATTAATTATTGGGATATTTCCAATATCTCACTTTTATTATCACAACAAACAGTTTCATATACTTTACTTGTATTGTCACAACAAACAGTTTCATTTATTTTACTTGTATTGTCATACCAAACAGTTTCCTATATTTTACTTGTATTGTCACACCAAACAGTTTTAAATAATCAAATATATAAATATACTTGGATAATTATATAATTAATTTCATTATTGAATCATAATATCTTTATAATACTATTATAAATTTATAATATATAACATAGTATTTCAAATAATCAATAATCATGATATAGTTTGAGAAAAAAATAACAAAATAATTAAATCAACTTTAAAAGATTAGCATGTTTTTGATAATCCAAAATAACAATCCAAAACAATAAACCCCAATATTAGAAGCTTCGCATGTTTGAAAACAATTCAAAATAATAAACTAATCTTAAGCTATTTTCTCAGTTTTGATTTATTTCCTTGTAATCATATTATGACTATTCGCGGAGTCGCCACTCTTTCGGGAAGTTCTTCTCTTCGACGGAGATGAAGCCGATTCAAATGAAGAACTCTCGTCATTTCCATCTGTTATTTCAAGAACTCGAGGGTTGACATCGGCATTTGCATAGCTCTCTTATAAATGTAAGAATCATGAATATATTTCAGAATAAATTTCTCGTTATCACACAATGGCTAATATTAATATTCGTAACATTGTACCTTTACAAATTGTACAACCATATCTTCTTTTTCCCAAAACTTTTCAACAACATATGCCGCTTTTGAACTCTTCAAATTGTCATTTGTGATCAAAACCTTAAACAAAATAGTTTTTCCAATAAACGAAGAAATAGCATTGGGAATAATTGAAGGATCATCCTGAAGCATATGAATCTATTGGTTAAATACCGTTTATTAAAATTATAATGAATATGAATGTTAAATTTTTTTACCTCAGCTATCGTTGCAACCAATTCATCAGCCTTCTTTCCAATGAGAAGTTGAGCCAAACCGTCAAAGAAAAGTAGCCTAATATGTGGCGAACTTCCATATGAGACATGTAAGACCAACTTAAACCTAATGTTATAAAAAAACAAAAAA
>NW_006238908.1:145109-157473 GCF_000375325.1 Capsella rubella | reverse complement strand
TTGAACTTTTTTATTACAGACTTTGCAAGCAAGGTAGTACCATTTAGGCAATGTCTCTACGGAGATAATTTTTGCGATCGTAACACATGTACGCACCTGAATATAAGAAAATGTATAATCATTAAATACATAATTTTTTCTATAGCATGTAATTTTAAAAATACCTCTAGTGCATAAAGAATGTCGCCTATTGTCATCTTTTCATTGAGTACGAATAACTCTTCATATAGTGTAACTTTTGGCTATTCATTTTTGGGTTCAGTATTAATCTGGACAAAATCGACGACGTCTGATGGCAACCTTTGAAAAATCAAAACGCATTAATAAGGACATGTATGTATACCTATAACACGTGTAACAATCATACGTAATTAATTTATACGAAAGTACTAACATTTTAGTAAACTTCTCCACTTCTGGAATATTTGGATTGAACAAAACATCCGTTGAACCGAAAGAGTTGGATATGCTGTAAACCCCTGAATTTTGAAAAGCATATAATACATAACCGTATTAAAACCTGAAAGCAATATATTATACAATGAACAGTTACCTATCAACTCCTTAATGCATGCAAACCTAATAACGCAAACGACGACAGATTCATCGTGTTCTTTTATTGAACCTTCAAAATTCCTAGCAACATCACCCCAAAGCGTGCAATTTAACTTTGTACCCCTGTTTAATAAATGGATAGTAAGTTTTTGTTGTGATATATTATAATATATTAAAAGTTAAACTATTAAACAAACAAAAACCGTATGTTAGATCTTGCAATTCGAAACTTAATTTCACATTGTCCTTCCCTTTAGTTTTGATGTTCTCAAGAGAGTCGACGTTAACAATCTGGCCAATTACATCTACATAAACAACAAAACATTAATACGATTTGGAAAATAATTTACTTAAAAACAATACATTACTAATCTTACAACTCACCGATCAATAAATGTTTGTCTGTTTTTCCGGCCAAGATATCGGAAAATTCACGAAAATAATTTTCAGAAATTTGAGCTGGGAAATCATCAAATGGCTTGACTGTAGTAGTTCTGTAAAACAACATCTTAAAACCTAAAGACTTGTTCTGTAATCACCATCATAATCAACTAAACCGAATGTGTCTATTATTTTCGCATCACCAACAGCAAACTGGTGCTGGAATTTTTTTACCAAAGACTCCTCAATAGATGCATCGATCCTTGTTCCCTTTGATACAAAAGAAAAAATTATTCAAAAAGTTCCATACATATACAATATATCTTATATTTTATCACATACGTATGATGTAACTTATTCAAATATTAGAATTAAAATAGATGTGAAACTAACGTACCCCTGTATCAATTAGAACCATCTCTAGAGTCTTGAACGATTTCCAAATCCGCATAACACGCACTTTGATCTTGTATTGATCATTAGCAGGATTGATTTCGCTAGCAAGAACAAAAGGAGAAATTATTTTTTTTTAGAGGCCATGATAGAAAAGTAATTGTAAACTTTAGGAACATGTGTATGCGTATTTATAGTTAAATAATCGTATATACGATAATATTCAATCAGTTATGATAATAATGAATTATTTGCTTAGATTTAATTATGAGTAAATTCTAGGACATGATAAGTACGTAAAGATTCTAAATTCATTATATTGGAATTAGAAATTTAACATTTATCTTTAATTCAAATTTAAATATTATATCCTTCTAATATTATAAATGTTAATCTTCATTTTTTATAAGCGAATAATTCCTCTTTTTTTATTTTTTTTGGTCTGTTTTGAGCCATCTTAAAAAGAGGTAAATTTGATGTTTACCTTAATTAAACATGCTAAAATATGTAACAAATATATTTTTTCTTAATAATGTCTTTTCTTGGAATTTTAACAATACGGGAAACAAATGGGTAAATTTGTTTTGAAATATGATAAGGGATCATGATTACAAAGATTTAAGGACGATTTCATAATATAATATCTTTTGACTAATAATAAAAATATTAGAGACTTTAATTTCGCACAGCTTAATAACAACGACGTTATTTTAGTTAACCATACGCTGAATATTATTTTACCAAGCTATTTAATTAAATTAAATATATATAATCTCAAGAAAAACTTAGAAAACATTAATAATTCAGCCTCCATGAAGGATATCAAAAAGAAAAAAAAAACGTAAAAGTCTCAAAGAAACTCCTCAAACTTAAAATTCTCCATCTTCCATATCAGCAAAGGCATCTCTCATCTGTGTTACATGCGGACATAATGGATTTATCATTACACTCGTACAATTATGCAGCGTCGAAACTCTCCACGTTTCTACATTAGTTATTTAGTTACGTACACAGCTTAGATCCCAATGTTGTTATACAATATGTTAAAGGTATCATAAGTAAAGATTTAGAGGTAGAAACAACCTTGGTTAATCTCGAGTCTAGCAAACCTCATTACACATATAATGATATTGTCAACCGAATGTCTCCAAGCATTAAAGAAATCGTTCGCGTATGATCTCGGTAAACGACATGGTAATCGATCACCCCTGGATTAATATTTTAGAAAATTAGAATTGGTAGAATAAAAAATCGATTATTAATATGTATAAGATAATTCATTAACATACTCAAGATCTTCTAACTCGAAGAATATCTCATTCCAGTCGTTGTCAGGAGGCCCATGTTGGTTTCGATTCCCTACAGCCATTGCTCGTCCAATGATATCTACATATATACATAAGCGACTTATAATTTAGAATTAGACTGTGAATAAGAAAGTACATGAATACAAATTAAAACGTACCAACACAGTAAATAGGATCAAGATATCCACTCTTGATATCACTAAATGATACGAATGAAAAGAAATAATCCGAAGTCAACGAAGCAAGTTTCCTAAACCATGTCGTCGATTTCCAATGTATCATAAAACGATGATCGGTTGGTCTAAAATTACCGATAACCCTGCTCATCGAAAATCCTGAAACTAATATCCAGTTCCCCTCATGAAGTCTTTGTGAATAAACGTCTTGAAATTCTCGACCCATCACGGCATGAATTTTTTGGCCCTAGGATACAAACAAATAAATTTATATGAGATTGTTATACATTAGAACCCTGAGTAAAAAATTAAAGATGCGTAAAATTAAAGATTTCAATACTCTAATTCGTGAAAATACCTTTCCATCTACTAAAATCAGATCGAGTGAGTTGTAAGGAGGAGTAGTACACGTAAATTTTCTCAGAATCTTGACTCTTATTTTCCATTCGTGTATGAATGGATTCAAAGTAGCCAAATCATAAAAAGAATCTTTTTCCCTATTTTTTTCTTGATAGCATTAGAAAGTAGGTTAGCCATCTTAATATTTTGAAGTCTCCAATGCAAATTCTTAAATTGAATATCTCGATATAAATAGATTTCGGCATGGTAAAATATATGTATATTTTACATTTATTTACGTGCCAAATATTCTCATATATTATAATTTTGTTATTAATTTTGGTTTTAGAGTGATAACAATTATCACATAAATTTTATTGAAAATACTTATTATTTACTGGAGGAGATAAACAACACAAATCTTACATAATCATGAGACGAAAAATACTGAACGAAATTAAACTATAGAAAATAGATCATTAATGCTCATCTGAGCTGACATCTTGAGGATTAAACTCTGGTTCTTCACCCCTGTGTACAATTAAATTAAAAAATAATTAGAAACATAGCAATAACTTATTACATGTTTTAAAATAAGTTACGAAAAAGCACCGCAAAACGTTAAACTTACAGCAGTGTCTCCATGTTCATCTCCATGAACTCGTGATTAAGGAAAATTCTTGAACAGCCATATTAAGAAAAGAGAGATGGAATACCTATGTAAATTATAGAACAATGAGTAGCTAAGTTTTGGTATTGATACACAATTATACACACAACATGTGAATTAAAACTATAGAAAAAGTTGTAATAATGTAAAAATATCAGTACTAACCTTCGTACACAGAGATCCTCCAAAAACGCAAAACACACATAATAGGACTTTCGGCATCATCATCATACTCATAAACAACTTGCTCCCAGTTGTTTTCAAATTCTATGGCGGATTTTCCCACCGCAACACAGGTTATTTCTTTTTTACTGATCATGAAGATTAAAATGTATGTTAATATAAGAGAACTTCTTAGTAAATCCAAACATATAGGCAACTCAAAATATGCTTACGTTTCATCTGTAAGGGTGAAGGTCACTACGCTTTCGGTATTAGAGTAGCCATTCTGTTTATCTATAAATGTTACTTCACGAAGCTGTGATACATTAGAGACAATACCGCTAGCATCTGTTTCCAATTTAAAAGAAAAAATTTAAGAAAATTTTAATTTGAAATATTCCAAACATGTCAATATATTGAATATAGAGAGTATAAGTATACATACCATAACAATATCTTCTATCGTCCACTTCGGAATTCTTACGTTGAGTGCATGTAATAAAGTTGAAGTAAGACTTCCGAGACTTCTCTTCCACTTCTCGCATTGTTGTTTGATAGATTGTCCTTATTGTCAAGTGATGGCGAGAATTTTTAACTTGTAGATTATTCTCCATAACTTGAAAGTTGGAAAGTAGATACCACTTTCCCTCAACAATCAGATTATGGAACGGTGATGCATATCGAATATATGGAATTGTTGCATCAATCCGACAACCCTGTGTTAAAAAACGATATAACATTTGACGTTAGACAATGATTATACTTAGTCTAATAAAGATACATGCAAAATATATATAAGTTATTCACCTGTTGATCTACTAATATCATACTCTTCCTCTTCCCTTCAGAATCATTCTTCGGCTTCCAGACAGCCAAAAACTTAACAAAAACACTCCAGTTAGTCGAATTCGTGGAGATATCAGCGAACGAATGTTGTCCTGCCATTTTCTTGAGAGAATTATATTTTTTTACTTTCGATTGTGAATGATATTTGTTTAGTTCAATCGTCTTCCTCGATGGTGATTATATATGAGGAAAATAGTAGTGTTATGAGCTGTTTTATTTCAACCTTTCCTTTAACTTTTAAATAAATGAACGGTCGACAAAATTAGAACATTATTGAATAACTCTAAAATCTCAGTCTATACTGACATTGGTTCGAATGACCTATGCATGTACCCTTAACATGTGAACTCGCCTCACTTGTCATTCATATAAATAAATCTCATGTTTGCAAAAGTAGGAAAAGTTAAAGGTAAGGCTTCGGAATCATATATAGATTTAATGCGATATGTAAATACGTCAGATAAAAGCTAACGTTGGCAATTCACGGGACAAATAAGAGGTCTTTATAATTATCGATATCAATTTTCAAAACTCCTAGGTCATTCCTCAATTTACTATGTTGCATGTGAACTTGTAAATCTCTTTCCAATACAATAAAACAACAATATACACTCTTTTATCTATTGTTCATCGTGAATGTCTTACATTGTCAATGTTAGGAATGTAAGTAATCGGAAAACATTAACATTAATACGGGACTCTCCGAAATTTGGTCGAGGACCCTAAATTTTATTCGTCCGAGTAAGTCGAACGGCAAACAGGTTATCGATAAGTCTCGACCGGTCGAGACATTTCTTCGACTACCGACATTTATTACTATTCTATGATAGTTTTAAATAAAATCCACCAGAAAATATTCCCATTAGTAGGTGACTTTTCGAAACTTTGTCGAGGATGGATGGTCTGGCTACGGGCTGATCAATAAGCTTCGCCAGTCGAAACATCTCTTCGACCATCGGCATTTAGAACTATTCTATAATGGTTTTGAAGAGAATCCATCGTAAAATACTCACATCAGTACGGGACTTTACGAAACTTTGTCGAGGACCCTTATTTTTCATCGTCCGGATGGGTGGTCCAACTATCGGCTTATCAATAACCGTCGGCCGGCCGAGATATTTTTTCGACTAATCTCATTCAGAACTTTTCTATGATGGTTTTAAGGACAATCCATCGGAAAACATTCGCATCAATACGGGACTTCCCGAAAGTTTATCGAGGACCCAACATTATTTTTTTTTCCGGACTATAACATCGACCGATTCGGGAAATATCCAATTCTATATTCGATTCGTTTTATTGATGTGGGACTCAGATTAATATGTATGCTTACCATAATGCAAAAGCTGTGTATTTTGAAATCTCTAAAGTCACCCACTCGAATTACTATGCTGCATGTGATTCTCTAAGACCCTATCCTTACAAACAATAATAGTCTGAACTGCCAGATTTATTGTTTGCCGTGAAACACTTACATTGTCAGGTAGGAACTATATCAATGAGTTTGAAAGATTGACCAATTTATATTTAATACATCGAATATAAAACGTAAAGCATGATATGTAAAAGACGTATAATATAGTATAATAAGGAGAAGTCATGAAGTTTTAACATTAAAACCAATCTGAATCATGAAAAATAAAAAATAAGTATGGCTATTCTCTCGTTCATAGACGTTGTCTACTTATGCGGGTAGACCTCCTTGGATTCCTAAGAAAATAAGATATGAAACAAAACTATATCAGTCACATAACAAAGATTACTACTATTTTTGTAGATGTAAATAAACTTACATTGCTACGAAGTTGTCCACCTCGGGAATCTTTGGATTGAGTCTTACTTGGGTACAAACGGTGTTAGACACAGTTCTTTTTCCTATAATAAGAATAAAAATTTTAAAAATATTTAATAACAAATATACTAAAGCTATCATAGATAAAAAAACGTTAAGTAAAGAATAATCTCACGAACATGTACCTTGGAAAACGTCTATCACTCCCCATCGAATCACACAAATCAGACTTTGGTGCTGTAAAGAGTTGTATGCCTTGAAGAAGTTAACGGCCGATGATCCAGTCAACTCACATCGTAAAATGACTCCACTATATTAGCAAAATCAAAAATTAACATTAGGTATATATAACCATAACAAATATACTTATAATGAAAATGAACGATATTAGACGCTTGAATAGTTAGAATCAAATACCTAGTGTTTCAAAGATCAAAACAAATATTATTATGTATAGAATACTCCTTTTTATCATCGACCTCTTCGTCCACAGTTTGATTACAAACATCCTCTTCTTTTTGGTCGTCATCTTCATTAGATTCACTTGCATCATATTCCTCCTCTCCATCTGTTCCTTCTTGTGTATCATTATAACCAGTATCATCTTCCTCGATATCACCATCATCATAGCCATCAGTTTCAGTTTCCGATTCATCGCTTTCATGTTCTTCTTCTTCACTATTATCAACATCGCCGTATCCATCACTCATATATCCATCCTTTTCAGTATCCATTATATCATAAAAACCTTCATCTTCTTCATCCTCTTCGTCTTCCTCTTGCTCATAGTCTTCATCCATTGCATCTCCTTCGTCGTCAATATCATCACTGCACGAACTATCGTCGTCAGAATCTTCGACCTCAGAATCATAAAGACGACGGACGTTGGAAGTGTATCCCTTGTTAGGCAGTCCATCTCGGCAAATAAACTTAAAGAGATGACGAACATAGACGGAACTTGATTTAGACACAACTTGAACGCGATCCTTCTGCTCATCGTCGCCGTCTACATGATCCCAATTATCGAACTTTCCCACGTGTATAACCTCTCCAATGACATCTATAATAAATGAAAATAATCAGTACGAATAAAAATGCTAATGAAAACTAATTTAGGAAATAGAAAGAAATTATATTTATAGTAAACCCTAAACACAATGTTTAAGTAACTTACCAACCAAGTAATCATCACAATAAGAACCATCCAATATATGTTTATACTCTCCACCTCCAACAATCATGGCCTTCTTAATCATGGTTTGACACAAAATAATAACTTTGTATCGATGAGTAGTAGTTTTGCAAGACCCATATTGATCCACAACCTTGAAATTCTCGATTTCAAGCCAATCACCAACAGCAAACTTGAAAATATATCTATCATAAAGAATACCACGGAAGGAAAAATGAACCTTTTCACCCTACAAAAGTGAATATACTGGTTAAGAAAGATTATAGTATATAATCATAAGATTTAAGAGTTTTTAGTTTTAGTTAAAATAATTTTTTTAAAACGCACGTTATTTAAGAAAATATCAAACCTGAATATCGACGATCACCATCTCTAAACTTGGTCCAAGTTTTAAACAATTCTCCTCCCATAAGCATAACACTTTCACCTGAATTTTCCAGACATATTTCGAAGGATTCAAACGTGACACACCATCAACAGAATGGTTCTTCACCATAATGAAACATGTATAACCATAGAAACATATTAGTATAGCTACTGAAACTATGATCAGAAACTGTTTTTATTAAAAAGTTGAGTAATGAAATAAAACCTAACCGTAGTAAATCGTCCGAGATTTGAAAGTTTAGACAATGAATGGCCAAATATATATACAGACATACTCGTTTATAAACAATGTCCTTTATTAATATGGACATTTATCTTTAGCTTATATAAATCTTTTATTTTTTATAATCTGTCTTCCTATATTTATCATTATCAATATGTAAAATTTATATTTATCTTGGTTTAAATTCTTTAGAAACGATGAAGATAAGTTCAAACTGAGTATGAATATAGAAAAAAATCTATAGTATATATAATACGTATTATTATGAAATTTCCTATATGGAACCACTAATTATTAACATGTTTATCGTTTTAAATTGTTATATCTACATATAAATTTCTGATATATATCGGATATACAGTTTGAATATATTTTCAAACTTGGATATATAGAATTAATATATAAATATTTTATTATTTCAGAGGATAAACTTACGTAGGCTAATCAATATATCTATCTTTATCCTTCTCATATTTAGTAAACTAACCCTTAATTATTATATTCGATCGTTAAATTTTAATAGTTTTGAACGAATGTTTAATAATTAAGGTACGAACTAATTATATATCTAGAAGATATATTCAAGATTAGTAAAATAATTTGTTCAACGTTATTAGACAACGGTTTTATATAAATCATTAAGTAATATCGTCTTTTAATAAAAATTTAATAATAATATGTATGTATCGTCTTTTTTTATTCTGCTTTATTTTGTTCTATGTACTAATTATAAAACCCCAAAAATCTTTCTTATTAAATTAAACTTAATTAGTTGTAATATAGCGGATTTAGTTGTAATATAGCGGTATTATAATATAAAATATAGTCAATTTTAATTTTACATTATGCTAAAGAAATTAATCGACGCAAATTTCTTTAGCGAGTAATATTAAATATTTGAATATAGGGTTAGCTGATGATCTCTATGTTTCAGAGTTAATCCATTAATGATTATAAAAAACGCATTGTATTAAACTAAAAATTTTAGACGCTAATGGGTAAAATACAACTAAACATTATTTTTTCGAAAAATTAAAGATGCATCATAAAGCATTAAAATACAATTATAATGATCATCAAAGCTGTATGAATTATAGTTGTTTTTCTCCTTTTTTTGGGATCTTTGCTTCCACTGATTATGTTGAGTACACCAAACAAACTCTCTTGAAAATTCTTCATATTTGTACTTCCTTGGATCACCATCCATCGAATTGCTTTCCATCCAACTTTGTAATTTAGATCTTGAATTTGTAGATAGCAATGTAACATCTTCTCTGACATCGTCTACAACAAAACAACCAATATAACAACTAAATATAAAATTTTAATGAATAATTAATCTAAAATTTAAACAAAAATTAAAATTTCTAAACCATAAGGTGATGTAGCCATAGACAAAGGTGCGGTATTCTTTGACATTACCTTCCAAACAACCCCTACACGAACAGGAAAACGGAAATTAGAGGATGATGAATAAAAGGAAGAACAAAGTTCAGTATACCATCCATCGAATTGCTTTCCATCCAACCTTGCAGTTTAGATATTGAATTTGTAGATAGCAATATAACGTCTTCTCTAACATCGTCTACAACAAAACAACCAATATAACAACTAAATATATAATTTTAATGAATAATCAATCTAAAATTTAAACAAAAATTGAAATACCTAAACCAAAAGGTGATGTAACCATAGACAAAGATGTGGTATTCTTTGACATTACCTTCCAAACAATCCCTACACGAACAGGAAAACGAAAATTAGATGATAATGAATAAAAGGAAGAACAAAGTTCAGAATGAAAGAATAATTCTACAAACATAACAAAAAACTAAAGATCTACTTTTTTAGTTATGGGGATAGCATAGAAACCCTAGAATTTATAGAAGTGTTTTTTTTAGGGTTTCTACTTAGGTCGTGTTTTTTGTTAACGGGCTGTTTTTACGTAAGCATGTTTCCTCTAAACCCTAAATTTAGACTTTTTCGGCTTTAGCTATAGGTTTTCGATTTTGGGCTACAAATTTCCAATTTTTATTGTTAGGTTTAGATTAATTAAGATCTAACTTAAACTTTTATAAACTTTTAAGTTAGGGGTATTTTTTCATTAAGGGTAAAACAGTAACCCGGTCTTAATTAAATTTTCGATTTTGTCTTGCAAAGAGCCGATTTTTATTTTTATTTGTTTTAATTAATTAAGGATTAAGGAAAAGATTACAATTAGGGGTATTTTTCATTAAGGGTAACTTAGTAATATTTTTGTGAGATTGAATGTGAGCACTTTCGAATACTCCTTTAATAATATAGATTTGATTGAAGAATGGTTAGAAGTGTGAAGAAATACTTGTTGAAATTTGGTCCCAAAGGGGATAAGAACCCACAACGATTATTTTAAGGCAGTAAATGGGTTATTTAGAGTTGATTAAGGTTAGAATATGTTATAATACAATAAATTTAATTGATTACAAGTCCTAGAGATAGATGAAGAATGTTTAGAAGTGTGAAGAAAGACTTGTTGAAATTTGGTCCCAAATGGGATAAGAACACACAACCATTGCTTTGAGGCAGTAAATGGCTTGTCTAGTAGTTGTTTAGGGTTAGGATATGTTCGTAAAAACAATTAATTTGATTGATTACAAGTGCTAGAAATGCATGAAAAGTGATTACAAGTGTGAAGAAAGCCTTGTTGAAATTTGGTTTCATATAGGATAAGAACCCACAACAATTGCTTTGAGGAAACAAATGGCTTGTCTAGGGTTGTTTAGGGTTAGCGTATGTTATAATACAATGAATTTGATTGATTACAAGTGCTAGTAATGCATGAAGAATGTTTGGAAGTGTGAAGGAAAACTTGTTGAAATTTGGTTCCAAATGGGGTAAGAACGCACCACCATTGCTTTAAGGAAATAAACGCCCCTTCTAGAGTTGTTTAGGGTTAGCGTATGTTATAATACAATGAATTTGATTGATTACAAGTGCTAGATATGCATGAAGAATGGTTAGAAGTGTGAGGAAATACTTGTTGAAATTTGGTCCCAAATGGGATAAGAACCCATAACCATTGCTTTGAGGCAGTACATGGCTTGTCTAGAGTTTTTTATGGGTTAGGATATGTTATAAAACAATTAATTTGATTTATTACAAGTGCTAGAGATGCATGATGAATGTTTAGAAGTGTGAAGGAAAATTTGTTGAAATTTGGTTGCAAATGGGGTAAGAACGCACAACCATTGCTTTAAGGAAATAAAAGCCCCTTCTAGAGTTGTTTAGGGTTAGCGTATGTTATAATACAATGAATTTGATTGATTACAAGTGCTAGAGATGCATGAAGAGTGGTTAAAAGTGTGAAGAAATATTTGTTGAAATTTGGTCCCAAATGGGATAAGAACCCACAACGATTATTTAAAGGCAGTAAATGGGTTATTTAGAGTTCATTAAGGTTAGAATATGTTATAATACAATAAATTTAATTGATTACAAGTCCTAGAGATAGATGAAGAATGTTTAGAAGTGTGAAGAAAGACTTGTTGAAATTTGGTCCCAAATGGGATAAAAACACACAACCATTGCTTTGAGGCAGTAAATGGCTTGTCTAGGGTTCTTTTGGGTTAGAAAATGTTATAATACAATGAATTTGATTGATTACAAGATCTAGATATGCATGAAGAATGTTTGTAAGTGTGAAGAAAGACTTGTTGAAATTTGGTCCCAAATGGGATAAGAACCAACAACCATTGCTTTAAGGAAATAAAAGCCCTTCTAGAGTTGTTTAGGTTAGCGTATGTTATAATACAATGAATTTAATTGATTACAAGTGCTAGAGATGCATGAAGAATGGTTAGAAGTGTGAAAAAATATTTGTTGAAGTTTAGTCCCAAATGGGATAAGAACCCACAACGATCATTTTCAGGCAGTAAATGGGTTATTTAAAGTTGATTAAGGTT
>NW_006238908.1:117108-144246 GCF_000375325.1 Capsella rubella | reverse complement strand
CTTTGAATTTTTGTGATCTCGAGTTGAAGTTTTCAATGCCTGAAATGTCTAGATCTCTTCTTGCAGAATCTTATTTAGGAGTTTTGCTTGATATTGATAACATCTTGGATGAGACTGAGGATTTTTAGGTTGATTATATGGCTGGAAAAATTGTGCTATATGAGATTAATGGGGATTAAGTTGAATATTTTGTTAAAACTTCAGAAAGACCTGAAATTGATTTTATATTTCCACCAAATGCATTCGATCCTCATGAGCATCAAACCATCAAAGATGATTTCAAGATATATGCTATATTTGTAGTAAATTTAGTTGATGGTTGTTTTACCTCCTTATCATGGATAATTGTGCGTTACTTTGTGCATATTGTTGTGTGCCGTAACCGGAGAAGGACTAAAGGTGCATTGGCTCAACCTTTTGATTCTTATGATTAATATTTTGTGTTGAGCGGTCAAGCTAAAGACCAAAAATAAGCGCTTGGTGGGAGGCAACCCACCAGATGTCTCAGGTTAGTTTTCTTATTTTTATTTTTCTTTTTTGCATCTTCCTTTTTTTTTTTTTGGTTGTGACGTTTTCTTTTGGAATTGTTCTCACACCGAGACGGTGTGAAGCAAGTCTGGGGGAGGATGTCACTAGTCTACTGATGCAATTTGCTTTTTCTTATGTTTCATTTTGATGTTTTCTTGAGTCTGTCAGTTTGTTTTATCGAGTCAAAATCGTGTCTGTTTTATTGAGTCAAAATGTTGTATGAGAACTGTGAGCATTTCTTAGGGAATTGCACCTTGCTTGATTTCATTGCCTTGGGACCATTTAGCATTGTTTAAGGATAACTTGGAACTTCAGGAAAATTCATGACTAGATCAATCGTATAATCCCTCACTTCGAAATTTGGATGATTTGAGCTTAACCTTGCTTATTTGAACTTAATCTTGACTCGTTATATCTCACTTAGGGGGTTGGCAATCATGTAATGGATCATACATTCAAAGTTTAGTTCGCGTATTTTACCACTCTTTGTAAAATCTGAATGGCTAGACTCATATTTAGTCTAGTAGCACACCTTTAGCCCTATCCATGTTTCAGACCACATGCATTCGTATGTCATTGTCATTGTCATTATGTGCAAAAACTACGGAGTATACAGACCGACATAGCTTTTCTTTAATTAGGATTGTAACTGTGGTTGTTTGGGGTGATTGACATTGAGTTCTTGTGATTATATTTATATATTCATGAGCATGTGTTGTGAGTAATCATAATTGAATTTTGTTGATGCAGTCTGGGAGACGAGAACCGGTTCCACTCCCCCATCCAAAAAAAAAAAAAAAAGAAATAAAAAAGAGAAAATAACGGGAAAGGAGAAAGAATGGGACCGGAAAAGTCGATATGTCTTTGGTTTTATTTGAAAAGCATCTATGATACTTATGATTTGTCTGGGGTTTGATTTGGTTAAGGTGATATGATTTTTGCTTGGGATTTGATGTGGTTAAGGTGATCCGAGTTAGAGGGAAGTTATGTACCTCCCAATTGGTCTGTGTCTTAGTATGATTTTGCATAATGTTTGCATCCGTTCGTATTACTGCTGAACCTTAAACACTTGAGCCACCTAAAACTGCTTTTACACCTAGACCATAACGTGTTCGATATTCCCTTTTTGAGAGTGCACGAAACTGCTAATGAATGTTAAAAGGTTAAGTTATTTGATTATGAAGTTCTTTGTGCTTTAGGGATCTCATGATGTCATGGTGAAGTACATTATTGTACGGTTTGATATAAAATTTGTGGTAGTGGTCTGCAAGCAATTGATTAAGAGCATGATCCCAAAAGAATATGTGAGTTCTCATGTTTTCAAACCTATTCTCTTGGTTAAGATTTTTGTTTTGCTTGAGGACAAGCAAGAATCTAAGTCGGGGGAGTTGATATATTGTGTTTTTATCGACAAGTCTTTTTTTCTCTTTCATTTTATAATTTTTATTGAGTAAAAAGTGTGTTTTTAGAGTCTTTTAGTCCAGTATAGAATCTTTACAGGTTTTAGGTTGCTTTGGAATAAAATGAGCCGTTTTGGGATGCAAACACACATTTGGAGATGCAGATTCATGTAGAAGTGTCAGATGTTTGAGATCATATGGACAACTTTCGACCGTTAGCTCTTGCTCATATTTTGACAAAAACTGAAGATAGGTGTTAACTTTTATTTGCAATTGATTTCAAGAAAATCTAATGGTGCATTTACGAGTTACACCCGATTTTGTGAAGACAGATCATTTTGACGAGTTGTTGAAGCTAGTGCAGAAGTAAAGCCTGGGAGCATTAGACCGATCGGTCTAACATTTGGATCGATCGGTCCCTTACCTCTGACGCATTTATTGGCCCATATTTGATCCGAAACACTTCATAAACAACCCAAATCGTCTCCTATTGTTTTTATACCCTAGGCTCGACTTTTTAGCAGCCATCCTTCATATTTTTGAGTTCCAAACGTTGTTCTTTACTTCTTAAACAATTTTGGGAGAAGAATCCATCCTCTTGACACATGGAGAAGATTTCTAAACTCTTTCTTATTGTTTCTGAAATTTCATCATGTTTTCTTCATCTATGATTTTTGTTTTCTCTTTTGCTATGTTTGAGTAGTCTCTTAATTGGGTTTTAGGGTTTCAAGTAGGAGAATTCAATGATTTGATAGATTAGATGTCTTAGGGAATTCTTAATCTTTAGGTTCTTCAATTTACATGTTCTCAATGCTAAAATAGGATTGATCACCCTGTTTTAGAAATTAGGCATTTATGTGTTTCAGAGATGTTCGATAAAATGTCTGAATAAATGTAAATTGAGAATTGTATTTCTAACCTGCGAGAGTTGATGTTAGAATGCGTTGTGAACCAAATGAACATGTTTGATAATGCGAATTTGGCTAGTAAATTACAAATGAGAATTTAGTAATTGAATAGTTAAATTTAGTGATTAATGTCTTGAGAGAGAATTAGTCTAAACTTGTGTTCATGTTTAAGAACGGCTCTTCATGTTTGAATTCCTTATCGCTTTTATTTGTTATTCATTGATTCTCTGAAAATACCCTGCTGCCAAATGTCTTTAATTCATAAGTTTAATCACAGTTTATTTTTGCATTTTTATTTACAAACTGAAAAACCAAACAACAAGTCTTTTCCGCTTTAGCTAAGAACGAGACTCGCAAGTCTTTAGTGTACCATTGCTCCTTGTGATCGATCCCGCATATACTTTACTTCGGTTAAGTTATCGGGTTAAATACTCGAGTAATCAAGTTGGCGCCGCTGCCGGGGAGCAATTGCGTTACTTAAAGATTTAGGATTAGTTTTTAGTCTAGAGCATTTTCTCTACAGTTTTTTTAACTAATATTTTTTATTTCTTTTTGGTGATTTAGGAGTTGTTGGCCATGGATTTCAATGACTGGCCACAAGAAGAAGAGGATGAGCCATATATAGAGCCACCATTTGATGAGAGTGTTCTTACACCGGAACAAAAAGTGAAGTTGGATGAACTTTACGTGGACAATCCAACATTGACAAGGAGTGACTTAGCAACTATGATCCGGTTGAACCTTATATCGTTGCGGGCAGCATATGAAGGAAGGCAACTCACAGGCTATGAGATCAAAGAAGCCCATGATCTTGAAAATGTAATATATTGGGTTCCACCGAGCGACATAGAAGGTACATGCGTCTTAACCTTTGAAATTCATGATTTTGAGGATTTTTCTATGCCTTGCATTGAAGATGTTGATTCTAGTTTGCATACTCCCAAGATTATCAGTGAATGTTATGATCTGACAGGTGAGTCTCAACAGCTAGATACTTCTAGAGCAGAAAAACTTGCTAGAGATTACCATGAGATATGTTTTGATATTGAATATCATTGTGCTTTGAATTTTTGTGATCTCGAGTTTAAGTTTTCAATGCCTGAAATGTCTAGATCTCTTCTTGCAGAATCTTATTTAGGAGTTTTGCTTGATATTGATAACATCTTGGATGAGATTGAGAATTTTTAGGTTGATTATATGGCTGGAAAAATTGTGCTATATGAGATTAATGGGGATGAAGTTGAATATTTTGTTAAAACTTCATAAAGACCTGAAATTGATTTTATATTTCCACCAAATGCATTCGATCCTCATGAGCATCAAACCATCAAAGATGATTTCAAGATATATGCTATATTTGTAGTAAATTTAGTTGATGGTTGTTTTGCCTCCTTGTCATGGATAATTGTGTGTTACTTTGTGCATATTGTTGTGTGCCGTAACCGGAGAAGGACTAAAGGTGCATTGGCTCAACCTTTTGATTCTTATGATTAATATTTTTTGTTGAGCGGTCAAGATAAAGACCAAAAATAAGCGCTTGGTGGGAGGCAACCCACCAGATGTCCCAGGTTAGTTTTCTTATTTTTATTTTTCTTTTTTGCATCTTCCTTTTTTTTTATTTGGTTGTGACGTTTTCTTTTGGAATTGTTCTCACACCGAGACGGTGTGAAGCAAGTCTGGGGGAGGATGTCACTAGTCTCCTGATGCAATTTGCTTTTTCTTATGTTTCATTTTGATGTTTTCTTGAGTCTGTCAGTTTGTTTTATCGAGTCAAATCGTGTCTGTTTTATTGAGTTAAAATGTTGTATGAGAACTGTGAGCATTTTTTAGGGAATTGCACCTTGCTTGATTTCATTGCCTTGGGACCATTTAGCATTGTTTAAGGATAACTTGGAACTTCAGGAAAATTCATGACTAGATCAATCGTATAATCCCTCACTTCAAAATTTGGATGATTTGAGCTTAACCTTGCTTATTTGATCTTAATCTTGACTCGTTATATCTCACTTAGGGGGTTGGCAATCATGTAATGGATCATACATTCAAAGTTTAGTTCGCGTATTTTACCACACTTTGTAAACTCTGAATGGCTAGACTCATATTTAGTCTAGTAGCACACCTTTAGCCCTATCCATGTTTCAGACCACATGCATTCGTATGTCATTGTCATTGTCATTATGTGCAAAAACTACGGAGTATACAGACCGACATAGCTTTTCTTTAATTAGGATTGTAACTGTAGTTGTTTGGAGTGATTGACATTGAGTTCTTGTCATTATATTTATATATTCATGAGCATGTGTTGTGAGCAATCATAATTGAGTTTTGTTGATGCAGTTTGTGAGACGTTTCCACTCCCCTGTCTAAAAAAAATAAAAAAGAAAAAGAAAAAAAAAAGAGAAAATAACGGGAAAGGAGAAAGAATGGAACCGGAAAAGTCGATATGTCTTTGGTTTTATTTGAAAAGCATCTATGATACTTATGATTTGTCTGGAGTTTGATTTGGTTAAGGTGATATGATTTTTGCTTGGGATTTGATGTGGTTAAGGTGATCCGAGTTAGAGGGAAGTTATGTACCTCCCAATTGGTCTGTGTCTCAGTGTGATTTTGCTTAATGTTTGCATCCGTTCGTATTACTGCTGAACCTTAAACACTTGAGCCACCTAAAACTGCTTTTACACCTAGACCATAACGTGTTCGATATTCCCTTTTTGAGAGTGCCAAAACTGCTAATGAATGTTAAACGGTAAATTTATTTGATTATAAAGTTCTTTGTGCTTTAGGGATCTCATGATGTCATGGTGAAGTACATTATTGTACGGTTTAATATAAAATGTGTGGTAGTGGTTTGCAAGGAATTGATTAAGAGCATGATCCCAAAAGAATATGTGAGTTCTCATGTTTTCAAATCTATTCTCTTGGTTAAGATTTTTGTTTTGCTAGAGGACAAGCAAGAATCTAAGTCGGGGGGAGTTGATATATTGTGTTTTTATCGACAAGTCTTTTTTCTCTTTAATTTTATAATTTTTATTGAGTCAAAGTGTGTTTTTAGAGTCTTTTAGTCCAGTATAGAATCTTTACAGGTTTTAGGTTGCTTTGAAATAAAATGAGCCGTTTTGGGATGCAAACACACATTTGGAGATGCAGATTCATGTAGAAGTGTCAGATGTTTGAGATCATATGGACAACTTTCGACCGTTAGCTCTTGCTCATATTTTGACACAAAATGAAGACAGGTGTTAGCTTTTATTTGCAAGTGATTTCAAGAACATCTAACAGTGCATTCACGAGTTACGCCTGATTTTGAGAAGACAGGTCATTCTGACGAGTTTTTGAAGCTAATGCAGAAGTAAAACCTGGGAGCATTAGACCGATCCGTCTAACATTTGGATCGATCGGTCCCTTACCTCTGACGCATTTTTTGGCCCATATTTTATACGAAACACTTCATAACCGACCCAAATCGTCTCCTATTGTTTTTATACCCTAGGCTCGACTTTTTAGCAGCTATCCTTCATATTTTTGAGTTCTAAACGTTGTTCTTTGCTTCTTAAACAATTTTGGGAGAAGAATCCATCCTCTTGACACTTGGAGAAGATTTCTAAACCCTTTCTTATTGTTTCTGAAATTTCATCATGTTTTCTTCATCTATGATTTTTGTTTTCTCTTTTGCTATGTTTGAGTAGTTTCTTAATTGGGTTTTAGGGTTTCAAGTAGGAGAATTCAATGATTTGATAGATTAGATGTCTTAGGGAATTCTTAATCTTTAGGTTCTTCAATTTACATGTTCTCAATGCTATAATAGGATTGATCACCCTGTTTTAGAACTTAGGCTTTTATGTGTTTCAGAGATGTTCGATAAAATGCCTGAAGGAATGTAAATTGAGCATTATATTTCTAACCTGCGAGAGTTGATGTTAAAATGCTTTGTGAACCAAATGAACATGTTTGATAATGTGAATTTGGCTATGAAATTACAAATGAGAGTTTAGTAATTGAATAGTTAAATTTAGTGATTAATGTTTTGAGAGAGAGTTAGTCTAAACTTGTGTTCATGTTTAAGAACGGCTCTTCATGTTTGAATTCCTTATCGCTTTTATTTGTTATTCATTGATTCTCTGAAAATACCCTGCTTCCCAATGTCCTTAATTCATAAGTTTCATCACAGTTTATTGTTGCATTTTTATTTACAAACTGAAAAACCAAACAACAAGTCTTTTCTGCTTTAGCTAAGAATGAGTCTCGCAAGTCTTTAGTGTACCATTGCTCCTTGTGATCGATCCCGCATATACTTTACTCCGGTTAATATATCGGGTTAAATACTCGAGTAATCAAGTTGGCCCCGCTGCCAGAGAGCAATTGCGTTACTTAAAGATTTAGGATTAGTTTTTAGTCTAGAGCATTTTCTCTACACTTTTTTATAACTAACAATTTTTATTTCTTTTTGGTGATTTGGGAGTTGTTGGCCATGAAATTCAATGATTGGCCACAAGAAGAAGAGGATGTGCCATATATAGAGCCACCATTTGATGAGAGTGTTCTTACACCGGAACAAAAGTGAAGTTAGATGAACTTTACGTGGACAATCCAACATTGACAAGGAGTGACTTAGCGACTATGATCCGGTTGAACCTCATATCGTTGCGGGCAGCATATGAAGGAAGGCAACTCACAGGCTATGAGATCAAAGAAGCCCATGATCTTGAAAATGTAATATATTGGGTTCCACCGAGCGACATAGAAGGTACATGCGTTTCAACCTTTGAAATTCATGATTTTGAGGATTTTTCTATGCCTTTCATTGAAGATGTTGATTCTAGTTTGCATACTCCCAAGATTATCAGTGAATGTTATGATTTGATAGGTGAGTCTCAACAGCTAGATACTATTAGAGCAGAAAAACTTGCTAAAGATTACCATGAGATATGTTTTCATATTGAATATCATTGTGCTTTGAATTTTTATGATCTCGAGTTTAAGTTTTCAATGCCTGAAATGTCTAGATCTCTTCTTGCAGAATCTTAGTTAGGAGTTTTGTTTGATATTGATAATCACTCGTATAATCCCTCACTTAGAAATTTGGATGATTTGAGCTTAACCTTGCTTATTTGAACTTAATCTTGACTTGTTATATCTCACTTAGGGGGTTGGCAATCATGTAATGGATCATACATTCAGAGTTTAGTTCGCGTATTTTACCACTCTTTGTAAACTCTCAATGGCTAGACTCATATTTAGTCTAGTAGCACACCTTTAGCCCTATCCATGTTTCAGACCACATGCATTCGTATGTCATTGTCATTGTCATTATGTGCAAAAACTACGGAGTATACAGACCGATATAGCTTTCCTTTAATTAGGATTGTAACTGTAGTTGTTTGGGGTGATTGACATTGAGTTCTTGTGATTATATTTATATATTCATGAGCATGTGCTGTGAGCAATCATGATTGAGTTTTGTTGATGCACTTTGTGAGACGAGAACCGATTCTACTCCCCCGTCCAAAAAAAAAGAAAAAATAAAAAGAAAAAAAAAGAGAGAAAATAACGGGAAAGGAGAAAGAATGGAACCGGAAAAGTCGATATGTCTTTGGTTTTATTTGAAAAGCATCTATGATACTTATGATTTGTCTGGGGTTCGATTTGGTTAAGGTGATATGATTTTTGCTTGGGATTTGATGTGGTTAAGGTCATCCGAGTTAGAGGGAAATTATGTACCTTCCAATCAGTCTGTGTCTCAGTGTGATTTTGCATAATGTTTGCATTCGTTCGTATTACTGCTGAACCTTAAACACTTGACCCAGCTAAAACTGCTTTTACACCTAGACCATAACGTGTTCGATATTCCCTTTTTGAGAGTGCACGAAACTGCTAATGAATGTTAAAAGGTTAAGTTATTTGATTATGAAGTTCTTTGTGCTTTTGGGATCTCATGATTTCATGGTGAAGTACATTATTGTACGGTTTGATATAAACTTTGTTGTAGTGGTTTGCAGGCAATTGATTAAGAGCATGATCCCAAAAGAATATGTGAGTTCTCATGTTTTCAAACCTCTTCGCTTTGCTTGAAGACAAGCAATAATCTAAGTCGAGGGGAGTTGATATATTGTGTTTTTATCGGTTTTAAGTCTTTCTTTTCTATTTTATTTTATAATTTTTATTTAGTCAAAGTGTGTTTTTAGAGTCTTTTAGTCCAGTATAGAGTCTTTATAGGTTTTAGGTTGCTTTGGAATAAAATGAGCCGTTTTGGGATGCAAACACACATTTGGAGATACAGATTCATGTAGAAGTGTCAGATGTTTGAGATCATATGGACAACTTTCAACCGTTAGAGCTTGCTCATATTTTGACACAAACTGAAGACAGGTGTTAGCGTTTATTTGCAAGTTATTTCAAGAAAATCTAACGGTGCATTCACGAGTTACACCCGATTTCGTGAAGACAGGTCATTTTGACGAGTTGTTGAAGCTAGTGCAGAAGTAAAACCTGGGAGCATTAGACCGATCGGTCTAACATTTGGAACGATCGGTCCCTTACCTCTGACGCATTTTATGGCCCATATTTGATCCGAAACACTTCATAACCGACCCAAATCGTCTCCTATTGTTTTTATACCCTAGGCTCGACATTTTATTAGCCATTCTTCATATTTTTTGAGTTCTAAACATTGTTCTTTGCTTCTTAAACAATTTTGGGAGAAGAATCCATCCTCTTGACACTTGGAGAAGATTTCTAAACCCTTTCTTATTGTTTCTGAAATTTCATCATGTTTTCTTCATCTATGATTTTTGTTTTCTCTTTTGCTATGTTTGAGTAATCTCTTAATTGGATTATAGAGTTTCAAGTAGGAGAATTCAATGATTTGATAGACTAGATGTCTTAGGAAATTCTTAATCTTTAGGTTTTTCAATTTACATGTTCTCAATGATAGAATAGGATTGATCACCCTGTTTTAGAACTTAGGCTTTTATGTCTTTCAGAGATGTTCGATAAAATGTCTGAATGAATGTAAATTGAGCATTGTATTTCTAACCTGCGAGAGTTGATGTTAGAATGTTTTGTGAACCAAATGAACATGTTTGATAATGCGAATTTGGCTAGGAAATTACAAATGAGAGTTTATTAATTGAATAGTTAAATTTAGTGATTAATGTCTTGAGAGAAAGTTAGTCTAAACTTGTGTTCATGTTTAAGAACGGCTCTTCATGTTTGAATTCCTTATCGCTTTTATTTGTTATTCATTGATTCTCTGAAAATACCCTGCTTCCCAATGTCCTTAATTCATAAGTTTCATCACAGTTTATTGTTGCATTTTTATTTACAAACTGAAAAACCAAACAACAAGTCTTTTCCGCTTTAGCTAAGAACGAGTCTCGCAAGTCTTTAGTGTACCATTGCTCCTTGTGAATGATCCCGCATATACTTTACTTCGGTTAAGTTATCGGGTTAAATACTCGAGTAATCAAGTTGGCGCTGCTGCCGGGGAGAAATTGCGTTACCTACAGATTTAGGATTAGTTTTTAGTCTAGAACATTTTCTCTACAGTTTTTTTAAACTAACAATTTTTATTTCTTTTTGGTGATTTAGGAGTTGTTGGCCATGAAATTCAATGATTGGCCACAAGAAGAAGAGGATGAGCCATATATAGAGCCACCATTTGAAGAGAGTGTACTTACACCAGAACAAAAAGTGAAGTTGGATGAACTTTACGTGGACAATCCAACATTGACAAGGAGTGACTTAGCGACTATGATCCGGTTGAACCTCATATCGTTGCGGGCAGCATATGAAGGAAGGCAACTCACAGGCTATGAGATCAAAGAAGCCCATGATCTTGAAAATGTAATATATTGGGTTCCACCGAGCGAGATAGAAGGTACATGCGTTTCAACCTTTGAAATTCATGATTTTGAGGATTTTTCTATGCCTTGCATTGAAGATGTTGATTCTATTTTGCATACTCCCAAGATTATCAGTGAATGCTATGATTTGATTAGTGAGTCTCAACAGATAGATACTTTTAGAGCAGAAAAACTTGCTAGAGATTACCATGTGATATGCTTTGATATTGAATATCATTGTGCTTTGAATTTTTATGATCTCGAGTTTAAGTTTTCAGTGCCTGAAATGTCTAGATATCTTCTTGCAGAATCCTATTTAGGAGTTTTGCTTGATATTGATAACATCTTGGATGAGTCTGAAGATCTTGAGGTTGATTATATGGCTGGAAATATTGTGCTATATGAGAATAATGGGGATGAAGTTGAATATTTTGTTAAAACTTCATTAAGACCTGAAATTGATTTTATATTTCCACCAAATGCATTCGATCCTCATGAGCATCAAACCATCAAAGGAGATTTCAAGATATATATGCTATCTTTGTAGTAAATTTAGTTGATGGCTGTTTTGCCTCCTTATCATGAATAATTGTGTTTTACTTTGTGCATATTGTTGTGTGCCGTAACAGAAGAAGGACTAAAGGTGCATTGGCTCAACCTTTTGACTCTTATGATCAATATTTTGTGTTGAGCGGTCAAGGTAAAAACCAAAAATAAGCGCTTGGTGGGAGCCAACCCACCAGATGTCCCAGGATAGTTTTCTTATTTTTATTCTTCTTTTTTGCGTCTTCATTTATTTTTTCTTTTTGGTTGTGACGTTTTCTTTTGGAATTGTTCTCACACCGAGACGGTGTGAAGCAAGTCTGGGGGAGGATGTCACTAGTCTACTGATGCAATTTTCTTTTTCTTATGTTTTATTTTGATGTTTTCTTGAGTCTGTCAGTTTGTTTTATCGAGTCAAATCGTGTCTGTTTTATTGAGTCAAAATGTTGTATGAGAACTATGATCTTTTCTTAGGGAATTACACCTTGCTTGATTTCATTGCATTGGGACCATTTAGAATTGTTTAAGGATAACTTGGAACTTCAGGAAAATTCATGACTACATCACTCGTATAATCCCTCACTTCGAAATTTAGATGATTTGAGTTTAACCTTGCTTATTTGAATTTAATCTTGACTTCTTATATCTCACTTAGGGGGTTGGAAATCATGTAATGGTTCGTACATTCAGAGTTTAGTTCATGTTATTTTACCACTCTTTGTAAACTCTGAATGGCTAGACTCATATTTAGTCTAGTACCACACCTTTAGCCCTATCCATGTTTCAGACCACATGCATTCGTATGTCATTGTCATTATGTGCATTCATGTGCAAAACTACGAAGTATACAGACCGACATAGCTTTCATTTAATTAGGATTGTAACTGTAGTTGTTTGGGGTGATTGACAATGAGTTCTTGTGATTATATTGTTATATTCATGAGTTATATATTGTGTTTTTATCGGTTTTAAGTCTTTCTTTTCTCTTTCATTTTATATCTTTTATTGAGTCAAAGTATGTTTTTAGAGTCTTTTAGTCCTGTATAGAGTCTTTACAGGTTTTAGGTTGCTTTGGAATAAAATAAGCCGTTTTGGGATGCAAACACACATTTAGAGATGCAGATTCATGTAGAAGTGTCAGATATTTGAGATCATAAGGACGACTTTCCACCGTTAGATCTTTCTCATATCTTGACACAAGATGAAGAAAGGAGTTAGATTTTATTTGCAAGTGAGTTTAAGAAAATCTAACGGTGCATTCACGAGTTACACCCGATTTCATGAAGACAGGTCATTCTGACAAGTTGTTGAAGCTAATGCAGAAGTAAAACCTGGGAGAATTAGACCGATCGGTTTAACATTTGGATCCGAAACACTTCATAACCGACCCAAATCGTCTCCTATTGTTTTTATACCCTAGGCTCGACTTTTTAGCAGCCATCCTTCATATTTTTGAGTTCTAAACGTTGTTCTTTCTTTCTTAAACAATTTTGGGAGAAGAATCCATCCTCTTGACACTTGGAGAAGATTTCTAAACCCTTTCTTATTGTTTCTGAAATTTCATCATGTTTTCTTCATCTATGATTTTTGTTTTCTCTTTTTCTATGTTTGAGTAGTCTCTTAATTGGGTTTTAGGGTTTCAAGTAGGAGAATTCAATGATTTGATAGATTAGATGTCTTAGGGAATTCTTAATCTTTAGGTTCTTCAATTTACATGTTCTCAATGCTAAAATAGGACTGATCACTCTGCTTTAGAACTTAGGCTTTTATGTGTTTGAGAGATGTTCGATAAAATGCCTGAATGAATGTAAATTGAGCATTGTATTTCTAACCCGCGAGAGTTGATGTTAGAATGCTCTGTAAACCTGATATATCATGGTTTTTACGTGTTTTTGGCCATGATATAAGTCTTATTTAGTGCATTCGGATGTTTGGACTTCACCATGCATATCACATTGTTACCCTCTAAAGATGTGTGTATGAAGCTTTTACAAACTTTCAAAATTATGTTACTAATCATTTCAATGCTAAAATTAAGGTACTTAGATCGGATAATGGAGGAAAATATACAAGCCACAAGTTTCAAGAACATCTATTCAAGCATGGCATCATTCAACAAACAAGTTGCCGTTACACCCCTCAACAAAATGGAGTTGCGGAAAGAAAGAATCGACACCTTATGGAGGTTGCAAGATCGATGATGTTTCATACTAACTCCACCAAGAGATTTTGGGGTGATGCGGTGATGACGGCTTGCTATCTTTATCAATAGAACTCCTACAAAAGTTCTACAAGATAGATTACCATTTGAGGTACTTAACAAAGTTAAGCCTTCTTTAGAACACTTACGTGTATTTGGGTGTGCTTGTTTTGTTTTAGTGCCCGGTGAACAACGAACTAAGCTAGACGCAAAGAGCACAAGGTGTATGTTGGATACTCAACCACTCAAAAGGGCTATAAGTGTTATGATCCGGTCAATAGCCGTGTTTATGTGTCTCGAGATGTGAAATTCTTAGAGGATCAAGGTTACTATGACAAGAAAGATTGGAATAGCTTGGAAGATCTATCCCACGTTCACATGGACCGTGCCTCAAGTCTAAAATTTCTTCTTGATCACCTTGGGAATACCTCTCCAAAGACACCAAATCATGATAAACCCGCCGGTTTAGGAACCACCGGCCATTCACAACCCGGCAGCCATCCGCACAAACCTGCCGGTTTAGGAACGACCGGACATTCGCAACCCGGCAGCCATCCGCACAAACCTGCCGGTTTAGGAACCACCGACCATTCGCAACCCGGCGGCCATCCGCAGCTTGTACCGGAGGATGCTTTGACCATCCTGGTGGGTTCTCTACCAAGTCCTGATACCCATTCTCTAAACCAAGAGCCTCATCCGGACCCTATCCATGGTAATGAAAGTGATGTGCAATCGGAAACACCAACAATGCATGAAGAAGAGGAGGAAGAGGAAGATGTGGAAGAACATCTACCTCCTCCACAACCTCTTAGGAGAATTACAAGACTCCAAGAGAAAAGAGTCTTCTACAACAATCAAGACGTGGCTCATCCAATACAAGCCGTTTGTTCACTTGCCCTCTTGCCTACCGACCATCAAGCCTTTCTTGGAAAGATTGACGCACATACCTTTCCTCAATCTTATGAAGAAGCCAAAGAAGATGATCGTTGGATTCAAGCCGTAGAGGATGAAACCGGAGCCATGATCCGCAACCATACATGGGACGAGGAAGGTCTTCCCCCGGGAAAGAAAGCCGTAAGCTCTAAATGGGTCTTTACAATTAAGTACTTAAGTAATGGTGAGGTGGAAAGGTACAAGGCTCGGCTTGTTGCACATGGGTTTACTCCAACATATGGGGATGACTACACGGATACATTCGCCCCGGTGGCCAAGATTCACACGGTTCGGGTTGTTCTCTCTCTAGCCACCAACTTATCTTGGGATTTGTGGCAAATGGATGTTAAAAATGCCTTCCTCCAAGGAGAACTTGAAGAAGAAGTGTATATGACTCCACCTCCCGGCCTTGAATCTCTTGTCACCCCGGGCAACATTTTACGTTTGAGGAAGGCAATACATGGTCTCAAACAATCCCCGAGGGCTTGATATCACAAGCTAAGCTCCACTCTCAAATATCATGGGTTTAAGCGATCCGAGGCCGACCACACTCTCTTTACTCTTCAAAGTGATCAAGGTATTGTTGTTGTTCTCGTGTATGTGGATGATATCATCATCTCCGGGAACAACAAGGAAGGTATTCAAGACACTAAACTCTTCCTTAAGTCTATATTTGATATAAAAGATCTTGGTGAACTCAAGTACTTTCTTGGAATTGAGGTATGTCGCTCTCTGGAGGGCTTATTTCTTTCTCAAAGAAAGTATGCTCTTGATCTTTTGAATGAGACAGAGAAATTTGGATCCAAACCGGCCTTGACACCACTTGAAGAAGACTATACGGTCAAGCGAAAGGGGGAGAAGAAGAAGGGCAAGAAGAATGCTCCCTCAGATCCTCTTGATGAGCCGTATGAAGACCCGAAGCAATATCGACGCCTTGTAGGTAAGTTAATCTACTTAACTCTCACACGGCCTGACCTTTGTTTTGCCGTGAATCAAGCCAGCCAATACATGAAGAATCCCACCAAGTATCATTGGAATATGGTGGAGAAGATCTTGAGATATGTCAAAGGTAGCCCCGGTCAAGGTCTTTGGATGGGAAAGAATGCAAATACCGAGATGGTAGGATATTGTGATGCGGATTATGCCGGGGATACTATTACAAGGAGATCAACAAGCGGCTATTGCACGTTCGTTGGTGGAAATTTGGTCACATGGAAGTCTAAGAAACAAAAGGTGGTTTCATGTTCTAGTGCGGAAGAGGAGTATAGGGCCATGAAGAAGCTTACAAATGAACTCACTTGGCTAAAAGCCCTCCTCAAAGACTTTGGCATTGAAACACCGAGACCTATCACCATGCATTGCGACAACCAAGCCGCCATTCACATAGCCACAAACTCGGTCTTCCATGAGAGAACCAAGCACATTGAAGTGGATTGCCACAAGGTCCGAGAAAAGATTGAAGAAGGTGTAACACTCCCATGTTACACTAGAAGTGAAGATCAATTGGCGGATATCTTCACCAAGGCCACATGTCCTAAGGTTTGCAATCATATTTAAAGCAAACTTGGACTTGTGGACCTTTCACGCCCTTGATCAACTTCTATAATCCGTGGACATCACACTCTTTTTCCCTTAGTATAGTTTTGTCCCATGAGGTTTTCTATACTAAGGTTTTTAATGAGGTGATGTTTCACGGGTTCCAAGCTTAGCCATTTCATTAAGCTAAGCTTGAGGGGGAGTATTGATCAAGATCTTATTGAGTATGTCAAGATAGAATAGACCATAATCTTCTACTTTATATTGGTCTATTCTATATTGACTAAGTTCGGATAGTGTAGACCACTAGGCTCACCTCTACATTGGTCTATACTATACATACGGGGGATTTTCAAATAGATTAGCATTATTTATATTGTTAGCTTCCCTTGTAAGCTTATCTCTTATCCCACCTATTTATATGTGTGGTTGTAAACCTAATGAAGTAAGAAGAGCAACTCTCTCTCTTTTCTATTCTTGGTTACTATTCATCTTCTCTCCCAATCTCATTCTTATTCTTGTTACTCAAATCTAGCATCTCTCTCTTGTTATTCCGCTTAATTCAACATTCTGAGCATTTCAAGCCTGTGACCATATGAAATTTCCCTAATAGAGAATCTCATTGGCTGCCCCCCAAAGTCTACCCATAAATCATTAGTCTTTAAAACTTTCAAACTTCTGCTCAGGAAACAGTGCACCATCTTTCCCGACATTATTAACCCTCTTCCAATTATCTTCAAAACTGGTCCCAGGAATGTGCTTTTGATCCTCTGAAACTCTTGGGGTGACAATATGCTCTTCACTTCTTTAACCAATTCATAGCTTGGGAATTGGTTGATCTTGACTTCTGACCTCGGCTCATCTGCTATTTTGAAGCAAAGCTCAGGGAGCTTGATGTATGTAGGGAAAGAATCTCCCATGTCCTGCAACAAAAAAAGTTAGATATGGTCTTTAGGAAAGTCATCATAAAGTATAAAAGAACTTCCTAAATTTATATGAAACATTGCAAAAGGCAAATCATATTAAGACTGTTTCAAGAGAATAAGATTGGCCTAGGAAAATTCTAATTAAAGAGACTATTGCAGTTCAAATCAAACACGTTTACATGAATACACTCAAAACAAATTCAAACTGTGATTTGCAAAATAAACTGTAACATCACAGATCAAACAATCACAAATTTATGTAAGTATGAGCTGTTATTTCTTAGTCTAAACTAGCACAAAGTAAACTTAAAACAATTTCAAATCTAACATTCTATAGAACGATTCAAACTATATCATTCTCAATAATTAGCATGAGTAAAACTATAGAAAGGTCTTGCACTAATCAATCAAACTATCAACTCTCAATGTAAACTAGATTAACAATTCTGAACTTAGAACTCTAGCCTAGAATTGTATTCACAAGCTGCTTTAAACTAGAATTCTATTCAGAAGCTAAGGATCTATCATTATCTAGTTATGTCGGGATGTTATTCATTGTAAATCATATTAGCAAGTACAGTTTCAAGAAAATTCTCAGCAGACATAAGAAAAAGTATCATAACAGATACATAATTTGACAAAAGAATCTTAACATATAAAGAATTTGACTAAACTTAGGCTGCGATTCACAAAAACTCTAGCATTCTCATTACTTATCAATTCAAACTCTAGCATTGTCTATAACAAATCAAACTTTACTATTCTTAGGCTGCTATACACAAAAACTTAGCATTCTCATTATATTTCAAATCAAACTCTAGCATTGTCATATTTTAAACAGAGAAATGACTTCCTAAAAACTGGCCAGGACTCTACTTGAAACAATTCAAAGCTACTTGAAAAAATTCAAAGCTAAATCAACATGACTTTGATTCTACACTCATGCTAACATTCACAAAAACGAAAACTTTAGCATTTCTACCACAAAACTCTAGCATTTCTAATATGATGCTATTTACAAAAACATAACCCTAGCCTTAGAACTATAATGTAACGATCAACATATAATGAACAAGCACAAAAACTCAGAATAAAGGTTTACCATGGATCAATCAACCTATATCACAAACTCGATCTAACACTAAACTTAATTAGATTTAACACGGATCTATCAAACTTGATTGTATCCAACACTAAACTCGATTGCAAATATACCATGAAACTATTAGCAAAAATCAAACTATAACAGTTTGTGAGACGAGAACCGGTTCCACTCCCCCGTCTAAAAAAAAAAAAAAAAAGAGAAAATAACGGGAAAGAAGAATGGAACCGGAAAAGTCGATATGTCTTTGGTTTTATTTGAAAAGCATCTATGATATTTATGATTTGTCTGGGGTTTGATTTGGTTAAGGTGATATGATTTTTGCTTGGGATTTGATGTGGTTAAGGTGATCCGAGTTAGAGGGAAGTTATGTACCTCCCAATTGGTCTGTGTCTCAGTGTGATTTAGCATAATGTTTGCATCCGTTCGTATTACTGCTGAACCTTAAACACTTGAGCCACCTAAAACTGATTTTACACCTAGACCATAACGTGTTCGATATTCCCTTTTTGACAATGCACGAAACTGCTAATGAATGTTAAAAGGTTAAGTTATTTGATTATGAAGTTCTTTGTGCTTTAGGAATCTCATGATGTCATGGTGAAGTACATTATTGTACGGTTTGATATAAAATTTGTGGTAGTGGTTTGCAAGCAATTGATTAAGAGCATGATCCCAAAAGAATATGTGAGTTCTCATGTTTTCAAACCTATTCTCTTGGTTAAGATTTTTGTTTTGCTTGAGGACAAGCAAGAATCTAAGTCGGGGGGAGTTGATATATTGTGTTTTTATCGACAAGTCTTTTTTCTCTTTAATTTTATAATTTTTATTGAGTCAAAGTGTGTTTTTAGAGTCTTTTAGTCCAGTATAGAATCTTTACAGGTTTTAGGTTGCTTTGAAATAAAATGAGCCGTTTTGGGATGCAAACACACATTTGGAGATGCAGATTCATGTAGAAGTGTCAGATGTTTGAGATCATATGGACAACTTTCAACCGTTAGAGCTTGCTCATATTTTGACACAAAATGAAGACAGGTGATAGCTTTTATTTGCAAGTGATTTCAAGAAAATCTAACGGTGCATTCACGAGTTACCCCCGATTTTGTGAAGACAGGTCATTCTGACGAGTTTTTGAAGCTAATGCAGAAGTAAAACCTGGGAGCATTAGACCGATCGGTCTAACATTTGGATCGATCGGTCCCTTACCTCTGACGTATGTTTTGGCCCATATTTGATCCGAAACACTTCATAACCGACCAAAATCGTCTCCTATTGTTTTTATACCCTAGGCTCGACTTTTTAGCAGCCATCCTTCATATTTTGAGTTCTAAACGTTGTTCTTTGCTTCTTAAACAATTATGGGAGACGAATCCATCCTCTTGACACTTGGAGAAGATTTATAAATCCTTTCTTATTGTTTCTGAAATTTCATCATGTTTTCTTCATCTATGATTTTTGTTTTCTCTTTTGCTATGTTTGAGTAGTCTCTTAATTGGGTTTTAGGGTTTCAAGTAGGAGAATTCAATGATTTGATAGATTAGATGTCTTAGGGAATTCTTAATCTTTAGGTTCTTCAATTTACATGTTCTCAATGCTAGAATAGGATTGATCACCCTGTTTTAGAACTTAGGCTTTTATGTGTTTCAGAGATGTTCGATAAAATGCCTGAATGAATGTAAATTGAGCATTGTATTTCTAACCTGCGAGAGTTGATGTTAGAATGCTTTGTGAACCAAAAGAACATGTTTGATAATGTGAATTTGGCTATGAAATTACAAATGAGAGTTTAGTAATTAAATAGTTAAATTTAGTGATTAATGTCTTGAGAGAGAGAGTTAGTCTAAACTTGTGTTCATGTTTAAGAACGGCTCTTCATGTTTGAATTCCTTATCGCTTTTATTTGTTATTCATTGATTCTCTGAAAATACCCTGCTGCCCAATGTCTTTAATTCATAAGTTTAATCACAATTTATTTTTGCATTTTTATTTACAAACTGAAAAACCAAACAAGTCTTTTCTGCTTTAGCTAAGAACGAGTCTCGCAAGTCTTTAGTGTACCATTGCTCCTTGTGATCGATCCCGCATATAATTTACTCCGGTTAATTTATCGGGTTAAATACTCGAGTAATCAAGTTGGCCCCGCTGCTGGGGAGTAATTGCGTTACTTAAAGATTTAGGATTAGTTTCTTGTCTAGAGCATTTTCTCTACACTTTTTTATAACTAACAAATTTTATTTCTTTTTGTTGATTTAGGAGTTGTTGGCCATGGAATTCAATGATTGGCCACAAGAAGAAGAGGATGAGCCATATATAGAGCCACCATTTGATGAGAGTGTTATTACACCGGAAAAAAGTGAAGTTGGATGAACTTTACGTGGACAATCTAACATTGACAAGGAGTGACTTAGCGACTATGATCCGGCTGAACCTCATATCGTTGCGGGCAGCATATGAAGGAAGGAAACTCACAGGCTATGAGATCAAAGAAGCCCATGATCTTGAAAATGTAAAATATTCGGTTCCATCGAGCGACATAGAAGGTACATGCGTTTCAACCTTTGAAATTCATGATTTTGAAGATTTTTCTATGCCTTGCATTGAAGATGTTGATTCTACTTTGCATACTCCCAAGATTATCAGTGAATGTTATGATTTGACAGGTGAGTCTTAACAGCTATATACTTTTAGAGCAGAAAAACTTGCTAGAGATTACCATGAGATATGTTTTCATATTGAATATCATTGTGCTTTGAATTTTTATGATCTCGAGTTTAAGTTTTCAATGCCTGAAATGTCTAGATCTCTTCTTGCATAATTTTATTTAGGAGTTTTGTTTGATATTGATAATCACTCGTATAATCCCTCACTTCGAAATTTGGATGATTTGAGCTTAACCTTGCTTATTTGAACTTAATCTAAACTTGTTATATCTCACTTAGGGGGTTGGCAATCATGTAATGGATCATATATTCAGAGTTTAGTTCGCGTTATTTTACCACTCTTTGTAAACTCTGAATGGCTAGACTCATATTTAGTCTAGTAGCAAACCTTTAGCCCTATCCATGTTTCAGACCACATGCATTCGTATGTCATTATCATTGTCATTATGTGCAAAAACTACAGAGTATACAGACCGACATAGCTTTCCTTTAATTAGGATTGTAATTGTAGTTGTTTGGGGTGATTGACATTGAGTTCTTGTGATTATATTGTTATATTCATGAGCATGTGCTGTGACCAATCATGATTGAGTTTTGTTGATGCTGTTTGTGAGACGAGAACCGGTTCCAACCTCCCGTCCAAAAAGAAAAAGAAAAAAAGAAAAGGAAAAAAAAGAGAAAATGACGGGAAAGGAGAAAGAATGGAACCGGAAAATTCAATATGTCTTTGGTTTTATTTGAAAAGCATCTATGATACTTATGATTTGTCTGGGGTTTGATTTGGTTAAGGTGATATGATTTTTGCTTGGGATTTGATGTGGTTAAGGTAATCCGTGTTAGAGGGAAGTTATGTACCTCCCAATTGGTCTGTGTCTCAGTGTGATTTTGCATAATGTTTGCATCCGTTCGTATTACTGCTGAACCTTAAACACTTGAGCCACCTAAAACTGCTTTTACACCTAGACCATAACGTGTTCGATATTCCCTTTTTGAGAGTGCACGAAACTGCTAATGAATGTTAAAAGGTTAAGTTATTTGATTATGAAGTTCTTTGTGCTTTAGGGATCTTATGATGTCATGGTGAAGTACATTATTGTACGGTTTGTTCTAAACTTTGTGGTAGTGGTTTGCAGGCAATTGATTAAGAGCATCATCCCAAAAGAATATGTGAGTTCTCATGTTTTCAAACCTCTTCTCTTGGTTAAGATTTTTGTTTTGCTTGAAGACAAGCAAGAATCTAAGTCGAGGGGAGTTGATATTTTATGTTTTTATCGGTTTTAAGTCTTTCTTTTCTATTTCATTTTATAATTTTTATTGAGTCAAAGTGTGTTTTTAGAGTCTTTTAGTCCAGTATAGAGTATTTATAGGTTTTAGGTTGTTTTGGAATAAAATGAGCCGTTTTGGGATGCAAACACACATTTGGAGATACAGATTCATGTAGAAGTGTCAGATGTTTGAGATCATATGGACAACTTTCCACCGTTAGATCTTGCTCATATTTTGACACAAACTGAAGACAGGTGTTAGCTTTTATTTGCAAGTTATTTCAAGAAACTCTAACGGTGCATTCACGAGTTACACCCGATTTCGTGAAGACAGGTCATTTTGACGAGTTGTTGAAGCTAGTGCAGAAGTAAAACCTGGGAGCATTAGACCGATCTGTCTAACATTGGATCGATCGGTCCCTTACCTCTGACGCATTTCCTGGCCCATATTTGATCCGAAACACTTCATAACCGACCCAAATCGTCTCCTATTGTTTTTATACCCTAGACTCAACTTTTTAGCAGCCATCCTTCATATTTTTGAGTTCTAAACGTTGTTCTTTGCTTCTTAAACAATTTTGGGAGAAGAATTCATCCTCTTGACACTTGGAGAAGATTTCTAAACTCTTTCTTATTGTTTCTGAAATTTCATCATGTTTTCTTCATCTATGATTTTTGTTTTCTCTTTTGCTATGTTTGAGTAGTCTCTTAATTGGGTTTTAGGGTTTCAAGTAGGAGAATTCAATGATTTGATAGATTAGATGTCTTAGGGAATTCTTAATCTTTAGATTCTTCAATTTAAATGTTCTCAATGCTAGAATAGGATTGATCACCCTGTTTTATAACTTAGGCTTTTATGTGTTTCAGAGATGTTCGATAAAATGCCTGAATGAATGTAAATTGAGCATTGTATTTCTAATCTGCGAGAGTTGATGTTAGAATGCTTTGTGAACCAAATGAACATGTTTGATAATGCAAATTTGGATAGCAAATTACAAATGAGAGTTTAGTAATTGAATAATTAAATTTAGTGATTAATGTCTTGAGAGAGAGCTAGTCTAAACTTATCTCATGTTTGAGAACGGCTCTTCATGTTTGAATTCCTTATCGCTTTTATTTTTTATTCATTGATTCTCTGAAAATACCCTGCTGCACAATGTCTTTAATTCATAAGTTTAATCACAGTTTATTTTTGCATTTTTATTTACAAACTGAAAAACCAAACAACAAGTCTTTTCCGTTTTAGCTAAGAACGAGTCTTGCAAGTCTTTAGTGTACCATTGCTACTTATGATCGATCCCGCATACTTTACTTCGGTTAAGTTATCGGGTTAAATACTCGAGTAATCAAGTTGGCGCACCAGATGAAGACGGTTTTAGGGTCTCTGATACGACATGATGGCTATTTCTTCCATCACTGCACCAACATCCAAGCAGCCTTAAGTCCAGTCATCAACTGTCAGCTTGTAGCCCTTGTTATGTTTTCCACCTTCAATTGAGAATTTTTGCATGCTCGATGGGATTTCTGCCTTGAATTGTGATACATATAACTTTCATTAAAAAGCTCAAGTCTTGATCTTTAGTGTCCTCTAAAGCTACAGAATCTTCTTCATCACCAGGTATTATAGGTAATATGCTAATCACCTTCAGCTGCAAAATTGAAATCTTAGTTAGTAAACCCTTCTCAAATATCTACAAATTGAAATTTACGAAGGAATGCTTAGATATTAACTTACATGTTTCAATGTTTCAATGTTCTCAACTTGAGCAATTGTTGGACTGGCAGTGCTTATGTATTTCTCACACAAAAACGCTTGTGGATTCATTATCACTTATATGTCTTGAGCTTTCTTGAGCTTCTTGGCAGGGAACTTGTTTCCTTTGTGTCGCTGGAAGAATATGGCTTCTATAAGAATCAGCATAGCAAGACAAAATCTTTCATCCAAGTCCTCTCGATTAGTTTTTCTCAGAATCTCGATCACGTTGTCACATGTGTGTGCCTGGTCTGTGGAAGCCCAATCAAAAGTCTTCTTCTCTGCATCTTCATTCTGCTCCCATTCTGAGCATTTCAAGCCTGTGACCATATGAAATTTCCCTAATAGAGATTCTCATTGGCTGCCCCCCCCAAAGTGTACCCATATTTCATTAGTCTTCGAAACTTTCAAACTTCTGCTCAGGAAACAGTGCACCATCTTTCCCGACATTATTAACCCTCATCCAATTATCTTTAAGACTGGTCACAGGAATGTGCTTTTGATCCTCTGAAACTCTTGGGGTGACAATATGCTCTTCACTTCTTTAACCAATTCATAGTTTGGGAATTGGTTGATCTTGACTTCTGACCTCGGCTCATGTCCTATTTTGAAGCAAAACTCAGGGAGCTTGATGTTTGTAGGGAAAGAATCTCCCATGTCCTGCAACAAAAAAGACAGATATGGTCTTTAGGAAAGTCATCATAAAATATAAAAGACCTTCCTGAATTTATATGAAACATTGCAAAAGGCAAATCATATTAGCAAAAACTGTTTCAAGAGAATCAGATTGGCCGAGGAAAATTCTAATTAAAGAGACTATTGCAGTTCAAATCAAACACGTTTACATGAAAACACTCAAAAATAAATTCAAACTGTTATTCACAAAATAAACTGTAACATCACATATCAAACAATCACAAATTTATGTAAGTATGAGCTGTCATTTCTCTCTCTTAACTAGCACAAAGTAAACTCAAAAAAATTTCGAATCTAACATTCTATAGAACGATTCAAACTATATCATTCTCAATAATTAGCACGAGTAAAACTATAGAAAGGTCTTGCACTAATCAATCAAACTATCAACTCTCAGTGTAAACTAGATTAACAATTATGAACTTAGAACTCTAGCCTAGAATTGTATTCACAAGCTGCTTTAAACTAGAATGCTATTTAGAAGCTAAGGATCTATCATTATCTAGTTATGTCAGAATGTTATTCATTGTAAATCATATTAGCAAATACAGTTTCAAGAAAATTCTCAGCAGACATAAGAAAAAGTATTATAACAGTTACATAATTTGACAAAAGAATCTTAACATATACATAATTTGACTAAACTTAGGCTGCGATTCACAAAAACTCTAGCATTCTCATTACTTATCAAGTCAAACTCTAGCATTGTCTATAACAAATCAAACTTTACTATTCTTAGGCTGCTATTCACAAAAACTTAGCATTCTCATGATTTATCAAATCAAACTCTAGCATTGTCATATTTTAAACAGAGAAATGACTTCCTAAAGACTGGCTACGACTCTACTTGAAACAATTCAAAGCTACTTGAAACAATTCAAAGCTAAATCAACATGACTTTGATTCTACACTCATGCTAACATTCACAAAAACGAAAACTTTAGCAATTCTACCACAAAACTCTAGCATTTCTAATTTGATGCTATTTACAAAAACATAACCCTAGCCTTAGAACAATAATGTAACAATCAACATATATTGAACAAGCACAAAAACTCAGAATAAAGGTTTACCATGGATCAATCAACCTATATCACAAACTCGATCTAACACTAAACTTAATTAGATTTAACATGGATCTATCAAACTTGATTGTATCGAACACTAAACTCTATTGCAAATATACCATGAAACTATTAGCAAAAATCAAACTATAACAAGATGATTTAGAAAGAAGAAGATTCAGGAATACAAGTCGAAGTCTCAGCGAGGCGGTGAAGTCGCGGCGACGGCGAGAGGAGTCGACGTGTCTTCTCTTTTTAGACTCTCCTTTTCCTATATCAAATCGACGTGAGGAGTCGCAGCAACAGAGAGAGAATTAGGGGTTGCAGTCGTGTGAACCGTCGTTGATTCGGCGAGGAGGATTTTGGCGACAGCTACGTCAGATTCGGGAAGAAGTTCGTCGGCGGTCGACGTTCGTCGGCGATCGAGAGAGAGAGGATGATGAGTTTTTTAGGTTTTGTGTTTTTTTGTCGATTTGGGTGAGAAAGGAGGGGTAGTTTGGTCAATCTGATTAATGAAAAATATTAGTGCTGGAATTTGTTTGGACCTGTGGTATTTCTGACCCAAAAACATGGAATCATGCTATTTTTGAGTACCCCCTTATTTTTAATATATTATATTAAATTAGTTACATAAAAATTAGGAAATCCTATTAATTATTAATTAGTTTTGGAAATAATACAATCCTAAAATCAAAATATGGGAAGTATCCGATGTATGTATCCAAATCCAGTTTAATATCCAATTTTGAAGTAGCTAATTGTTAAAATCAGGTTAATTTTTTTAATTTTAAAAAAGGGGTTAAATCTTTATTACATATTAAACCAAAATTAATATTCCAATATATCATAAATGTCTATAGCTAATATTAATTTAAGTGAAGCCAAACAGAATTAAAAAGAAAAATTACATTTTATGTAATCCTAAACCTATAACCAAACAGAATTAATGAGAGCAACAAATTATTTTAATCTATACTATTAATTGGGAAGGACAACTTGAAGCCAAACACCCCCAATTTTTAATATAAAATTCATGAAACTTAAACATGTTGCCAAACAAAATTAATGACAGCAAAATCTTTAAAAAAATAAAAAATAATAAAAAACAGAAACAACCTATATTTATAGAAATCATATTAATTTTGTTGCCAAAAAAGTGGACAATTAAATTCGAAAATTTATAAATGTAACATATTTAATTTTTTGAGATATTTTTAAGCAATAATTTAATATTTAATAAAATCTAATTTATTGTATTTTATTTATTTGGTTTAATGATTTTATTCAAGTGGTTTATGTTACATTTATTTTGTATATCTCTTATGATATGATAATAAATTTATTTTTCTTTACAAAATCATCATATATTTTAAACACAAAAACAAATATGTTATTTATTGTACAATAGCATAAAATAAGGAGAGAAATATTCAACAGAATTGATAATATGATAAAATAAAAATAAACGATAAAATCTTAAATAAATAATTTTAAATGTTTTAATAAAAATATTCAATAAATCAATAATAAAAATTTGTTTTCATAAAATAGAATAAATATTTTATATCACATACAATATTTTTTCACATTAAAAATCTTCATATTGAAAAAAATCTCGCAAATATAGCAAAACAATTTTTTTTTTTGAGATATATTGATTACAAATGAGATATTCATATATTTCCTAGAAATAAAATAAAAAAACCCAAAAATAGCATAGGAGCAAAAATAAAATAGTCAAATAAAAATTCCTAATTATTAACATCAATTTAATAATATATCA